>NW_012147841.1:1542689-1545104 GCF_000956105.1 Propithecus coquereli | reverse complement strand
GTGGGCTGTCTATTCACTCTAATGATAGTTTCCTTGGCAGTGCAGAAGCTTTTTAATTTGATTAGATCCCACTTATTTATTTTTGTTGCTGCGGCGATTGTTTTGGGGGTCTTCTTCAAGAATTCCTTACCTAGGCGGATGTCTGAGAGGGTCTTATCTTTATAGAGTACATGTGATGTTGTGATATAGGCATACAATGTGAAATAATCAAATCAGGGGAATTGGGGTATCCATCATCTCAGGCATTGAACATTTCTTTGTGTTTTGAACATTCCAATTCTACTATTTTATTTATTTTAAAGTATACCATAATTCTTTTTTGATAACAATCATCTAGTTCTGCTACCAAATATTGTTCATTCTATCTAACTATTTAAGTATGTTTTTGCACACATTAAACATCCCCACTTTGTCACTCCCCCTACCCTAACCATTCCCAGCCTCTGGAACCATCATTCTACTCCTCTGTCTCCATGACATCAATTGATTTGAATATTTAGCTCCCACATATGTGGGAGAGAGATATGTGTGAGAATATTCGAGAGTTGTTTTTCTTTGCTTGGCTTATTTCACTTAACATAATGTTCTTCAGTTCCATCCATGTTGTTGTAAATTGTGAAATTTCATTATTTTTGTGGCTATATAATACTCTATTGTGTATATACACCACAATTTCTTTATCCGTTCATCCATTGATAGGCACTTAGGTTGATTCCATATCTTGGCTATTGTGAATAGTGCTGCAATAAGCATGGGAGTGCAGGTATCTTTTGGATATACTGAATTCTCCTCCTTTGGATATGTACTCAGAAGTGGAATTGCTGGGTCATATGGCAAATCTATATTTAGTTTCTATTCTATAGCTACTGAATGAAAATGTTCTGTAAATATCTATTAGGTCCATTTGGTCTATAGTGCAGATTAAGTTCAAGATTTCGTTGTTGATTTTCTTTCTGGATAATCTGTCCAGTGCTCAAGGTGGAGTGCTGAGGTCTCCAACGATTATTGTATTGGGGTCTATCTCTCTCTTTACCTCTGATAATATTTGCTTTATATATCTGTGTGCTCCTGTTTTGGGTGCATATATATTTAGACTTGTTACATTCTTTTAGTGATTTGACCCCTTTATTGATATATAATGGCATTCTTTGTCTCTCTGTACAGTTTTTACCTTGAAATCTATTTTATCTGATAGAAGTGTAGCTACCACTGTTGTTATTTGGTTTCCATTTGCACGGAATACCTTTTTCCTCCCTTTATTTCTAGTTTACATGTGTCTTTTTTGGTGAAGTGCATTTCTCGAAGACAACATATGATTGGCTCTTTTTTTTCATCCGTTTAATCATTCTATGTATTAGTGAAGCAAGGAATGTTTGTCAGATGATCCAGAGAAAGTAGCCTTTTGGATCAATAGAATTGTCTTACATTGGAGACACTGGGAAAAGAATTAAGAGGAACAAGAAATAGATCAAAAAGTTATGCCAGGAAACACACACATGTTCTGGGACAATTATAAGCCATTTGTAATCCACAGGTAAACTTTAAGCAAATTTGCTTCTCAGGGTTTGAGGGAAAGAGAAAGTGACATTTATTAAGTGAACCCACACTTCTAAGAAATAAGTCTTGATAGATAAAAGGAACTTAAAATCTGGCTGTGAAAAGAATTAGTGGTTGTGAAATCCTGTTTGCATTCTCCCATCTGGTATGGAAGCTGCTCTTTCTTTTTGTCTCCTGATGTATGGGTTCAGTGACCTCTGCCACTCCATCTTTCCTTTGTTCCTGTACAAGCAGGACAACAACTTCACTACTGCAGCCTACGGTGTTGCCCTTACTGTCGCCATAACCACAGGTGATCAGTTTTTAACTGTCAGTGCCACAGCCCATAACAATGCGTCATGAACCAGCCCTCCTGCAGCAGCTAACAGAGTTCATGTGTTCTTGCTCCAACATGATAGCACCACAGCACTGGAGAAATCAGTGCCACCCATCACTCTGGCCATGGCTCAGCCTGTCCTGTCTATTGCTGTGCTGAGATACTTACTGTTCTGCTCGAAAAGATTAACCTTTCTGCAGTGACTGTATGTGCCCAGTGATTCATTATTACAGGGTCCTGACAGAAATGGCAGAGAAAAGAAAAAGTCAGAACAAAGCAATGCTACTCTGCAACAAGACAACTATAACAATAACAACAAAAAATCCCTTTTGTTTATAATAACTTCAATCATAATCAGTCAGAATTCTAAGGAGCAGCTGGAACAAGCATTGTTTGGCTGCTAAAGGAGGATGTCAAGCTGGTTTGAGGATAAATAAGAAGAGCTACCTTGCAGGAAAATAATGTAATTATGTATATTCTCATTTTTTTCTCTGAAAGTCATATATAAAATAGTAAACTTTTCACAGCAAACAGATAATTAT
>NW_012147841.1:1541039-1542639 GCF_000956105.1 Propithecus coquereli | reverse complement strand
ATAGATTGCTTTCCACAGAGAAGGAACTTGAGAAAACTCAAAGTAATAAAAATGTATTTTAAAGTTGTCACAAAAGTGAACATCTAAGAAAGAAAAGCTCATCTCTCTCCATCAAGCCAAATTTCTTACAAAATATAAAGTACTTTAACAAATGGCATCATAAATTGCCAAAGCAACAACTTGCTATTTTATTTAAAGAACAGTAATAGAGCACTAGTCAGCTTTCTTTGCTCAACATAAGGAGAATACAGAAGATGTGTTGGTTATAACTATTTTTACTCTCTTTAGATTCCTCTCCATGTCTAAATGTGCATCTCTCTTCCTCTTACTGCATGATATACTGGTCAACACAACCAAGTCAGCTCACCGCTTCCTCACTATAGCCTTCTATTTTATATTTAAGCTGTTCGAGTGATCAATTTATACCTTTTTTTCATTGTGATGTTTATTTTTTACTCCTTTCACTCTAAATGGAGAGAGATAAATGAGTTGATTATAAATTGCACAATCTCAAAATCACTTTCTTCTTCTGCGTGTCTTGGAGTCTAGAAATTCCAGGTTATTCAGGAGAAACAACATGTTTTTATTTGAGTATTTGTCCCCTTTAAAAAATGTTTCTACTCCCATAATATCCTGAAATTAAAAAAAAAACAAAAAACTTATGTTGAAATTTAATACCGAATTTGGATGTATTGAGAGGTGGGACCTTTAAGAAGTGATTAGGTTATGAAGGCTCTATCCTCATAAATGGATTAATTATTTTGCAGATGAATGACTTAGTAGGTTAATAGATTAATGACCTACCATGGGACTGGGACAGGTGGCTTTATAAGGAGAAGAGAGACCTGGGCTAGCACACTCAGTCCCCTTGCCATGTGACGTTCTGCACTGCCTTTGAACACTGCAGAGAGTTCTCACTTGCCAGAACGCCCTCAGCAAATATGGCCCTTCAACCTTTGACTTCTTGGCTTCCATAATTGTAAAAAATAAATATCTTTTCTTTATAAATTACCCAGTTTCAGATGTTCTGTGATAAACAACAACAAAAAAAACCAGACTAAGGTACATTTTTCCTATGTGGCTGTTCCTTTCGATATCTGCACCATAAACATTAGCACTTTTTACAAGACTTTAGTAACAAATCATATTTTTTTGGAGAACTCTATGTTCTATGTATTTCCTCACTGTCACTATTTTTGTTAATGATTTTTTTGTTCTTGTTTGTAGTAATTAAAAAAATATTCTGTTTGTCAGTATTTTGTCAGTTATATGCATTGAAAATATTTTGTGCATATCTGTGAATTATCTATTAATTTTCTTAATAGGGTTTTTAATGAAAGAAATCATTGATTTTAATGAAGTCTGGTTTTCTGACATTTAAATTTTATCTTCACTATGTTTTTTCTACAATATAAAATATATTTTTCTGCCCAAATATTGTAAAGATCTCCTTTTTAGTACAAAATGTATTTTATTTTTTTCTCCTTAGGTTGTTTTTTTAAATTTTTTTATTATTTTGTTTTTTATTTTATTTTTTTTTATTTCAGCATATTATGGGGTACAGATGTTTAGGTTACGTGTGTTGCCCTTGGTTCCCCGC
>NW_012147841.1:1527063-1528460 GCF_000956105.1 Propithecus coquereli | reverse complement strand
AGGAAGTCTCAAAAGACAAAGAAGTTACTGTGTCACACAAGTCTTGCAAACGAACACTGATAGTTTATACATCCTAAAGGATATTGAATATCATTTCATCCTCAAACATTGGGATATATATACATATATACTTTTTCTTATTAGGATAAATGAATTGTTTTTAAAGGCAGAAGCACATCTGCTTCTGATCATAAAAGGATCAGAATTTTGGTTTCCTTAAGTGGCTGGAATTTGCAAGCAGGGTGACAGGGAGAAGAGGGTTGTACAGACTAGGGGATAGTGGCAGTCCGTGAGGTCCTCACGCGTGCTCTTGTCAGGGTTGATTTTTTTGAGGGGTGTTGCCCTGGTTCTTGGCTCCTGGCTTGGAATTATCACAAGTCCGGCCTGTACAATGGGGAGTGATGACAGATGCTTAACGTTTCCATACAAGCAGCTTTTATTTGCAGGCTATTTTGAATAGAAATAGAAAGTGACAGGACGTTTCCTGAGGGGAAATGGGTTATCTCTGTGAGTGGAAAAGATTCTGGGGTCTTACTACATTTCTACTTTTATGTCTACACCTTACGATATGCTAAATGGAGGGTGGAATATTCATTATTTTCCTGGGAAAAGGGTGGAGAGTTCTTAGAGGTAAGAGCCCTCCTCAGTTTTATCGTCGTAGGGTAGAGTCCAGGGGTTGCCATGACATTTGTAAACTGTCATGATGCTGATGGGTGTGATTTTTACTGTGCTAATGTATGTTAATAGAAAAAAGGTTACCTTTGGACATGAGCTCCTAGTTTCTGCACATGCTCCTGACCTGGAAAAGTCTCTAACCTTAGGTTCCTGCTGTTGTGGGTTAATTCTAAATACTCATTGGCCTCCTCATTTTTGCCCCCCACTCCTCTTTTCCTGTGGTTAGTGCTGCTAACCTGCTAACCTGCATCTGTCCCTAACATTCTCACACATCTCTGAGCCTGTGAGATGAACACAGATGTTGGAATTCACTTAGAGCTAGGAGACCTTGGAATTCAGATCTAACTGGAATATAGAGAATCTGCTGAAAACCTTGTTTATGTAGTCAAGACACGGAAAAGTCATGGTAAAGGAGAAAAAAAGCATGACCTAAAAGCCACATTCCAAAATTCACAATTCTCTTCCTTTTCTCAGTTTTATTATTACATGATATGAATATGGACCCTGTATCTCTGTTGCAATTTCTTCATTTCAATGGGCAGAAGGAAGGAAAGCAAGGGGTTTGGCTATATCAAAGATTAAAAACATCCCAGTAAGAGTATATCAGAAGTCCTATCAGCCAGAATAGTGCTCCTTGATCATTCCTTTCTGGAAGATTAGAAGAAAGAAAGACTTAAAACAGATTGAATTAGGGCTTAACAGTGTCTGACACATTATCTTTG
>NW_012147841.1:1525084-1527013 GCF_000956105.1 Propithecus coquereli | reverse complement strand
ATATCTATAAAAAAATACTCACTGATGACATGCTCAAAGTATCTATCTAATGGTTTATTTTCAGATTTTTTTTCTTGTGGGGGCAAAAGCAACATAGAAGGATAGGAAAAAAAATTATTTTCAGCATGTTAAATTAAAAGTGGAACACTTAACTATCTTATAGGACAGTTATCCATTCCTTCTGTGACATTTGCAGCTATATACTCTCACACAGCCAGTAAATAAGCACACTGTGTAACAAACCAGTTATCTTAGGTAACATTCTGTGTTTCTGTAGGATGAAATTTATATGGTGCTACTAACTGAGGAAGAAACAGCTACTGTGGTGCCACCTGCAACATTTATAAACCAGGTTGGTCTCAGCACAGCCCCGAAAAAATGCATTTCGCTGGGACACCTGGATGACATAATATTGTCAGCCTCTCTAAGTTGGATCTTTGCCATGTTTTCCTTGCAATATTCAGTCTTGTAAATGGAAAAAAAGCAGCCAATATAGTACTTTAATTAATCACACTCTTCTCAGAAGTAGACATCTCAGAAATATTGTCAGTGGACAAGAGAATCATTTCATACTCAAATATGCCTAGAATCATTATTTTAAAAAGAGAAAAGAAAAAAAATCACCTCAAATTTACATCTCCCTCACCACTCTCATGTCAGGAAGCCAGTGTTAGCAAAATGTAAAAAGTTAGAAGTTTACCTATAAAGAGACTAATACAAGATACAGAGCCATGGAATACTAGTAAAATAACTTTCATATCAGGGAAAGGCAATATAAATGCCACAGCATTAATTTATCTGCCACTTATATAGGTTTGATTCATCTCAACATTACTTTCAATTACAAATTAGCCTTAAGATTATTTTCTTCCTGATTAATTTGGACAGCCCGTGTTTATTACTGGATTGGCAAGGCATGAATTTATACCCACCACATGAAGTGTTAGCACCACGGATATACTCAAAATGTTAATTATTGCTAAATTCTTAGGGTAAAAACACATTTAAGTGCAAAAATTTTTTTCATTTCATAATCTGTGAGTTATGGACAGTATAATCAGAAGGAAGTATGACTCGAGTGTGGCTTGTGTGATACTGTATGATATTGTGGCTAAGAACATGTTAGCAGTTATAGCTGTGGATACTGGAGACATGTAAGGGTTGACACAGTTAATCACCTATAATACATTTATTTTGGATATTGTGGCAAGCAAATAATACAACGGCCCTCAATAATACTCATTGTCTGCTATTTACACCCTTGTCTAATTCGCCCACCCCTGAAGTATAGACTAGGCTAGTAATTTGCTTCTAACCAATAGAATGAAGTAAAGGTGATGGATGGATGGTAAAACTATTGCCATGATTAGGCTACATAAGTTTATAACTTCTGTGTTGCTAGAAGACTTTTTCTGGACTCTTCTTTCTGGCTTTGATAAAGCAGGCTGTGTGTGGGAGAGACACAAATAGCAAGGATCTATAGGAAGCTGCATCTAATAGCCAGCAAGGAACTGAGGACCTCAGTCAAATCTCCCAGAGCCACATGACCATGGAAGTAGATCCTTCTTCAGTTGAGCCTTCAGATGAAACACCAGGCCTCGATGAAACTTTAATCACAAACTTGTGAAAGATGGTGAAGCAGAGGAGCCATCTATCACATGCTCAGATTTATGACCTTCAAAAACTATAAGATAGTAAACATGAGTTGTTTTACCACTCATTTTGTGGTAATTTATTATGCAGCAATAGATAACTTACTGCAAGTACCAAAGACTTATGGGATTGGGGGATGTAGAAAGCTAGAAAGAACATCACATTCACTGTTACAACAAAAAGTACAAGACAGACTTCAGGTTTACGACTTAGCTTGAACACATCAGAGAGCTTTATTTAAGGAGAGATGGATATTTATAAGGAGATGTAAATGTG
>NW_012147841.1:1511235-1513467 GCF_000956105.1 Propithecus coquereli | reverse complement strand
AAAAATAAATTTTAGAAGAACAAAAATCCCTATTAAAAATCAAAAGATAAAAAAATGGACTGGAGAATATATTAGCAATTAACATGAAGAGTTTAATAACCATAATATGCTGGAAAGTTTTTGTTAATGTTAAGTTAAAAATGACCCAAAAGGAAAAAAAAAGCAAAAGATACATTAATGGGAAAGTGTAAAAAAGGATACCTAAATGGCTAAATAAAATATGAATAACGATATTTAACTCCAGATTTTAAATGTTGAACAAATCATGCATTATCCTTGTTTTTGTATGGTTTAGTTTACTGAGGAAATTAGAAATTTAAAACACTATTTAATTCTAATCCCCACTGGCAAACTACTACTACCCCTTCATAAAACTTGTAGGTATAGGAGATCCATTCTCTGAAAGAGTTGTGTAGGAGAGACACATAAGGAGGAGAATAGATTTCATAAAGAAGGCTTTGATGAACTTCTATGGCAAAAATAATGGTGGTTAAGTCAAAGGCTATATGCTGAATTATAAAACAATTCCTAGCCCTTATCTACAAATTTGTATCTCAGAACATCAGCAGCTAGGCTTATATCCTCCAGGAAGGAAATTAGATATTTATACTCTGAGAAAACCAGTTTAAAAGATCCTAAAAGTTATAGAACATTTGAAATCTCACATTGGAATATCCAGGGCCTCACCAAATTACCTAGATTGCAGTTTAAAAATCAAGAAGTTAACTTAATTTACATAATGCACATAAATATTCTAATACTCCTTAAATAGCAGAAAAAAAGTCTCACAAAGGGAGGGGAAAATAAAAGAAAAAGAAGATTACATAAAAGTTATTAAGCTTAAGAATGCATCAGACTTCTTCACAGCCACATAAACAATCTAGAGAACAATGCTTTCGAGCTTCCAAGTTTAAAAAAATAAATTATTATTTTTAATCCATTATTTTCATAGACGATGCTAAAGTAGAATAATAAAAAGGCAAAGAATCATAAAGATTATTTCCTATCTACTCTTCCTAGGAAGCTATTCTATTATAGGATTCATGAGTAAACACAAACAAAAGAAAATAAAAGAAAAAACAAACTAAGCAAATAAACAAAAAGAACATGAGATAAAGAAAAAAGTAAATTAATGGGAATTTCTAAGATATGATTATAGTAATGGCGGGTCCAGGGTGTTTTTTGTTTAAGAGATCTAGGGAACAAGCCCAGTAAGAACAAAAAGACTAAGGGACAAAGGGTCCAGGAGAGACACCAGCAAGAATTGACATACTACTGGATTGATATACTATTACTATTATTATTAATTATATACAGGATACATTTGTCCAAATCTTTTTGGTAAGATTGATGATAGGTATATATTAATAGAACATAAAGCAAATTTTGAAAATATCACATTAATTTCAAGAAAAGTAACATTTTACAAAGAATAAATGTAACATTTATTCACTGTTTGACTTAGTAAATTCTCATATTCTTTATAAAAATAAATGGTTAATGTTTAAAATTAATTAACCAAGGAAAAATAATATTACTTAGAACTTGATAGTATGTCATCATATATGTGTCAAAATTCATAGAATGGACAACACCAAGAGTGAACCCTAATGTAAACTATGAACTTTGAGGGATATTGATGCATCAGTGTAGGTTCATCCACTGTAAAAAATGTACCACTCTGCTTCAGGATGTTGATAATGGGGAAGGCTGTTTTTGTTTTAGGGTGGAGGTTCTGAGAAGGGGACAGAAGGTATATGGGAACTCTATACATTCTATTCAATTTTCCTGTGAATCTAAAACTTCTCTAAAAAATAGTCCATTAAAAATATTTTTCAAAACAAATGGAAACATGAATTGAAGCATTTCAAAAGGTTGCCATTTTGAATAGAATTTTAACAGCTGGTTAAAATATCCCCAAATTTAAAAAATCAATATGTGTCTCTCATACTTTGTGTTTCTAATATAATAATCTTGAAAACTATTGGATATGTAAAGGGATAAACAGTAAAATATTCAACAATGAAAAATAATGTCATCTTTTTTTTCAGTTTAGTTTGGGGTAAAAGGGTAAGTTGGCTTATCATTGTTTAATGTGCACAAAAAGTATATAGGCTGAGTATCCCTTTTCCAAACTGCTTGTGACCAAACGTGCTTCATATTTTGCATTGTTTTTTGTATTTTAGAACATTTCCATATATATTATGACATATCTTTGAGATGGGACCCAAA
>NW_012147841.1:1508744-1510220 GCF_000956105.1 Propithecus coquereli | reverse complement strand
ATTTTCCAAGATCTAAACTTAAAAGTTATTTATTAGACCATGAAGATAATTACAAATTATGGGATAAATTCATACTTTGTTTAATTGTTTGTTATTTTTCCATGACTAAAGGAAGAAACATTAACAATCATTTTTTATCATGTAGTCTCATATAGAGCAGGTAGAAGAATGGAGATGGCTCTGTTCAACTCAACACCCCAAGAGATGCAGTAGAAAAAAAGAGAAAAAACTTTGTGTTGCTATTATGTCTTGGACATTTTGAACCTGTGCAGAATTGGCAAAGTACATGGGTTGTTCTGAAACTCAATTTCCTCACTAGTAAACTGTAAGTAGCATTGATATCAGCAAGATGGAGAAATTGGAAGCCCTGGGTCTTCCTCAACCCACAGGCACGCCAGTTCAACCGTACATGGAAAATTCCATTTGTGAGAAATTCAGAGTGAGAGGCTCATGCATCCTGAGCAAATGTGAAACCAATCATTTTAAAGCTGGTAGAAAAATTCATAAAATACTCTGCACCATACTCCTTCCCTGAAGGACACTGCCACACAATTGGGAACAAACCCCTGCCTCCCAGATTCTTCTTGGGGAGGGAAGGCAAGAACTGGATGGCAAATCCAATGTTCTGACTTTCAGAGGATTGCAGTATGAAACTGGTTTCTCCCTCTCCTGAATCTGAGGGCCAACAGGAAAGGGCCTAGGTTGGGAATTTCTGAGAACCAATATCATGGTTTATCAGTATGCACTCATTTGCCATAGCTCATCCTGCAGACTCAGCATGACATGATCAGGAAAATTCTGAGGCCCTAGCTTCTCCCTGGGGAGAAAAAGAGAAGACTGAAACATAAGACAAATATTAATACACATGGTGATGGGGCTGGGATTATCTAAGGCACTCTGTATATAACTGGGTACCACTGAAAAGAAAAAAAATGGAGTTGGGTGGTTTGCTACTGCTTCTGGGGATCATGGTACAGAAGACAGACATTGAAAGGATTCAAAGATTGCAAACTTCTGAAGAAAGAAACTAGTAAATTCCTCTAGCCTATCACATGCAAAAATCAAGAGAAGACACATCCAAATAAAAGGTTTGAGAAGCCCTTAAAATCTCCAAACAGGCTGATTGGTGTCTTTCATTTTACAAAGGCAATCCTTAAAGAGTTGGAGAGGAAAGTGCTTTTTTTGTTTTTCCCCTCGCCTTGTGTTACCAGTTTACTAACATATTTGAACAATAGAATGAGGCAGAAGTGACATCTGGGTTTTAGGAGGCTAATCCATAGACACTTGCTCTTGGGATATTCTTCTCAGAACTCCAGCATCATAAGTTCAAGCCACAAGAAAGCATCATGGTAAGTAGCACTAG
Organism: Propithecus coquereli; assembly: GCF_000956105.1. NCBI lineage: Eukaryota > Metazoa > Chordata > Mammalia > Primates > Indriidae > Propithecus > Propithecus coquereli. The sequence goes on along the minus strand of NW_012147841.1, from coordinate 1,508,857 downwards.
TTGAGCATCCAGCTGATATCCAGCATCAATTGTCACTCACAAAAGTGAGCCACACTGGGTTCCAGCACAGACTGGAAGTATGGCTTCAGATTATTGTATTTCCTTCTTCTGGC
>NW_012147841.1:1507175-1508694 GCF_000956105.1 Propithecus coquereli | reverse complement strand
TACATTTTATATATTAAATAGACCCCTTTCAAATCTTCATATATTTGTGTCATATTCTGAGATAACTTCCATGCTTCCTGTTCTGGTTCAGTAGCTTAGTTTTCACTTGTATCCTATCCTTTTCAGATTTATCATAACAAGTATTGTTTCCATTATCCCTAAAGATACTTTCAGTTTTGAGAAAGAGAAATTGCCTCAATGATGCTTCCAAGTCCTTATTTCCTTTTTTCGTCATGTTGTTTATTTGTTTAATTTTTCTGATTGTTTTTGTTTTATTTTATTCTTCTCTTTGGCATTTACATGGTTTTCAGCCTGCTTCCCTTTGTTTTAAAATAGTCAGTAGAGTTTGAAGCCAAATGCTTTTATTTCAAATCCAGAAAGAGTGAAGGGGAGAACAAATTAGCAAGACATAAAAGAGGTAAACAAAAATGTCACCCAAATATCCCTGAATCATGAACAATAAAGACTCTCTCACACACACACACACAAATTCAAAGATTTAAGCTGCTTTACTGAAAAATAGAATAAAATAATTACCATAAACAAATCAAAAGCTTAACCTGGAGAAAGTGATGAGGCTGTCTCTCCCTTAGTCATATAGGGAAATAGAGGAACAAATGTGTTTTTTGGTAAAACATCAAGAATGGGTGATGGTTAGGCAACCAACATTCTCAAATTCCTAGTCAGCTCTTTTTTAAAATATGCTTCTTGTTTCAATAACAAGATGTTACCATATGCCTCTGGTTATAATAATTATACTAATTTTAACACTTTAGCATCTAATTGTTTATTAAAGTTTTTCTTAAAAGTGTTGATGATGTTGCTTTTTTATTTTGCTATTATTCCCATGATAGCATTCTGATTTGCTTCATACTGATTCCATATAATCCCTTGTAGTTCTATTTTTTGATTATTTTTTTCCCTACTTTTGTGGCTACAGTCCACTGCTGTAGTTTTCTGCCAGATTTCCTGTGCTAGTGAAGCATAGGAAGATGCAGCCTTAGTGGCTGCTACCTTTTTGAGTGCAGTTACTCCCCATTCCTAGTAAAATTGGACTTCCATGGAAGAGTTATTTGTTAGTAATCAATCTGATGTTCCACATTCAGTGTGCTTTTCTGGGGGCAGTCATCTCTGTATCTGCTGTCTACTCCTTTTGTCTGTGTGAGTGCTGGGCAGGGATAGTCTTAGGCAGTTGTCGTGTGGTTAGTGGCAGTCATGGTGGTATTCTGACAAACATTGGCATTGCTATTAGTCCATCTTCTTGAATCTGTAGTAGAACACACTTAGTGTTCCCACCATCTAACCGTCTAACTCAGAAGTCTCCATTGCATGTTGAATGTTCTAGAATGTAGTTTTTATTTTCAATAAGTTATCACCTATCTTTTATCTTTCAGTAACAAATCTCAGTTTCTGGACTACCTAATGTTTCCTTTTTATCACTACCTATCCATTTATTAAAAAAACCCTTCTGTACTTTCAAAAGGTAGATATACATTGTATAGCAACTTCAGTGAGCATT
>NW_012147841.1:1495296-1496113 GCF_000956105.1 Propithecus coquereli | reverse complement strand
CAATTATAGGTCAAATGATTTTTAAATGATTGATTTACTTCATGAATTATTGACTACTCTTTTATTATTAATAAAATGCTGTTAAATAAGAGAAAAAGTGAAAATATTTTGCAGCATATCATATTTTCCTAGGAAGAAAATATCTATTAGACCAGTATTTATTTTCTCTTTAAATAAAGAATTAAAATATTTTATTCTGCTGTGTCAAACATTCCTTGATTTCACTTCTAGAAAGATGGTTCCCTGGGTGTAGATCTCTCAATTTATTCATAGGGGCAGAGAGATTCTTCAACTGCAGCCAGCTAAACTGGGATTTGGAGTTGACCTCTAACAACACAACAGTATACGCTTCAACAGTTTTCCTCTATTGACAGATTACATATTTTGCGGTGCTATTTTCACATAAAATATTTCTTACTAAGTTTTATTTCATTTTTAACATTTAAAAATCAATAAGAATTAATAAATTGGTTAGTTAATATATTTATAACATTAAATAAAGCAACTAAGTTTAGAGAAATATAGCCGTATACATGTGGGGCTTATTTATTTGACACATTTCTATAAATTACTTCTTTTTTTAAACTAAGCTTTGTTATCCATGTCCCTAAACTTTGACATTTTGTACATCTTATTTTATTTTTCAAGGATGATTCTCCTTTTTCTGTCACCAAAACAGTTTTCACAGCATACTTAGTAGTTTTATAAAAGAGTATTCTTTACTGCCAGCATCTGTGTGCATTCCAGGAACATGGCATTGTTTTTAACCACATAATGATAGGTAGAATTTTCTCAGAATAAAGCTCTTCATTGTAAC
>NW_012147841.1:1483659-1484436 GCF_000956105.1 Propithecus coquereli | reverse complement strand
AAAACCATGATGTTTCATCAACCCAAGCAAAAATTATATAATCCCTTATTTTCATCATCTCATTGTGGAGTCACAAAACTTCCTTCTTATATCTATAATTGCCTGTTACTTTTCACCTGATGTATTCAAACCTGTAAATATTACCTTATTTGGAAAAAAAGCTCTTTGCACATGTGGTTGTGCTGAGGATTTTGAAATGAAGAAATGTTTCTGGATCATCAGGCTGGGCCCAAGTGCTATTACCCTCATAAGACAGAGGCAGAGGGAGATTAGACACAAAGCAAATGAGATTTGAAAATGAAGGCACAAATTAAAGTGATGTGGCCACAAGCCAAGAATTGCTGGCAGCCACTAGAAGATGGCAAAGAAAATGAACAGAATCTCTCTGGAAACTCTAGAGAGAATATGGACCTTCCAACATCTTAATTTCAAACTTCTGGCTTCCAAACTTGTGAGAGAACAAATGTAAGTCATTTTAAGGCACCAAGTTTGTGGCTATTTATTACAATATTCATAGAAAAATAACATGACTGCATCCCCACTAAAATTTGCATACTTTGAGAGTGTACCATTGTTCTCTATTTAATTTTTATTCTCAACTTTATGGTTTAAAACAGAACCCACATATTGTTCATAATAAGTAAATTTTGAATAACATTATTAAAGCATATGTGAACATGGGCTTTGAAATTAGTGTCATCTGGTTCAAATCAAATTTAGAAATAATTCTTTCTGAAACTATCTCAATTCATATATTTTGCAAATCATGAATAAATA
>NW_012147841.1:1481213-1483609 GCF_000956105.1 Propithecus coquereli | reverse complement strand
CCATTTTGTCTCAAACTAATATAACTATATTAGCTTTCTTATTATTAGTATTTGTCTGGTATATATTTTTTTCATTCTTTTACTTGCATTCAATATATCAACAGTATACGAAATTTTAATATCAGAAGTTCTTGCAGACTGAATTTTCTTTGTTCTTGTTTATATCAACTTTCTCCCATGTTTTAAAATGCTTTATTGTGAACTCATATTTGGTGTTATCATCAGGAATCATGAAGGTTTTCATATGTTTGTGTTCTTCTAGATTATATTTATTCTTGTATTATTTAGGTCCATGTGTTTACTACCAACCTGAGACCACTTTAATTTAGTTTCTGAGCCAGAACACTCAGGTAACTTCACATTAAACTTCATACCAGTTTGTGTGTAGCATGAAAATTATAGATTTGTAGAGGAAAATTTTATTTTCATTTTTTCCCCTATATCAACCTGAGATCAACACAATTGTCTCCCTCTCCCAGGATGCCAATATTTCCCTTCTCACTCATTCACTGATACTCTCGCCACTCAAGTTTCATACTTACAAGGGAGCCTCTGCTCCCAGTACATCCAAGACCTTGTCTTCTCTGTGACAATATTAAAGCGTAATGCTCAGTTACTACATTCTGGTACAGAATCTTACATTCATCAGGGTCTCACAATTATTTTTCAACTTTGGAATGCTGACTCTGCTTTGATTTGATCCCTGATAATTTCAACTACTTTATTGCAAGTTCAGGTAAAATGGATGTGTGTACTTTGTACTTTGTCCAGAATTTTGGGGGTTTTATAGTTGGATACTTTTTCAGTTAACTTAATTCATCCAAATAGTTATAAGTAAAATTTCTTACTAGGCTCTTTTAGTACTTATTATCCAGAGAATTTTTGGAAATATCTGAAGTAATTATGTTAGTATTTTTACGTTCCTCTAAGTTATATTGTACTCTATTCTGACTTGGATACCATCTACTAGAATTTTCTGAAACAGGCTTAGATGAGATGACTAACAGAATGCTAGATTAGAAAGCCCATAACATATTTCCAAAGGAATCCAGAGTCAGGTCTTGAGCATTTCCAAATCATCTACAATGCAATTCTATAAGTATACTTTTAGGTATTCTTTAGGTATGTTAACAATACCTGTTCAGCTTGTATATTTTGCTCCTCTTTCTATTAGAACTCTCCTTTCTTCAGTTTTTGTTTATGCCATTATAGATTTGATATATAATCATATTAATAACATTCTTGTCCAAAGTCTTTTGTCCCATCTGTCTAGATGAACATTGACCTCACATTAATCTAAGAATCCTTATGTTATCATATGTATTAGAGCAGCAAGCAGTAATGGAGACAGCCATACCATACACAGAACCCTACTTACACTACCAACCCTCAAGAATAACTTGAAGTCCTATAATTTTTATGTCCATCAAAAATTATCACTTAAGTTATTTTCTATTATTCTTACTTCCTACCACTTATTTTCTTAATTCTTTATCAACCTTTCTGAATACTTACAGCAAATAAATAACCTAATAAGCAAATGAACAATCAAAAGGTATTATCAGATAGAAATTTCTTATATTCTAAGTGCCACAATGCAATTGGAGAATGTTTTATGTCCCTCTAAAATGTCCACCACTCCTTTTGAAAATTAAAACGTGCATGCCTGACTCAGGCCAGCTGTTGGAAGGGGAAGGGAGTGTCCTTTGTTCTATGTACCACAGGAGATGGCTCAAGGGAATTGTCCAGGTAGTGGTCATGAAGTTGTCTTAGCTGAAGATGGGATGAATCAGAACCATCAACTACAGTTGAACAGCAATAGCCTGAAGCTGAAAACCTCTCCTTTAAAAGCTCTGTATTCCTGCTCAGAGGCAGGACATTGGCACTTTAAGATGAGAGTCTGCCAACCTCCTCATTTGCTGGCAAATTAATAAACTTCTTTTTCCTTCTCTTCAAACTACTTGTTCTCGTTCTTCTGATGCATCCTCAGGGACAAGTGCTGAACTTATGGTAGCAAAATCAGCAAACATACGTACATCAGCACATACATTATTGTTACCCTCTAGTTTTAATAACGGCTATCCATATCATCCTATTTGAGGAAAAAATAACCTCCTAATCTGAGGCTTCCATTCTTTTCCTCCTTCTTAGCAACTGTATCTCAAACTGCTTTCTCTTATTTTGATTCTCACTTTTTTTTCACATTTAAGTCTTTCTAATTAAAAAACTAAAATATAAAATACAAAACAAATCCACATACCCCTTCAGTTACAACCTTTCTGGCCTCCTCAAAAACTACTTATCTGAGGCTTCCATTCTTTTCCTCCTTCTTAGCAACTGTATCTCAAACTGCTTTTTCTTATTTTGATTCTCACTTTTTTTCACATTTAAGTCTT
>NW_012147841.1:1468596-1470403 GCF_000956105.1 Propithecus coquereli | reverse complement strand
TGGGAAATAAATTACACAAAAAGTCAGAAGCCTTTTATCTCAGAGAAATTTCTAGAATTTCAGTGGTATGGGCATGTCAAGGTATCCCTTCTAAGTTAAAGGATAAGTTTGTTGTATGTGGCTCTTCCTTCCACACACACAAAAAAGAAGTTCAATTCTTATTGGGCCTCTTAGAATTTTGGAGGCAACAAATTTTTTTTTTTTGGATGTACTACTCTGGACCATTTACTGGCTGACCTGAAAAACAGCTAGTTTTTGAGTGAAGCCCAGAAGAAAAGAAAGCTCTGCATCAGTTACAGAATGTCATGTTTACAGAAATTTCCTTAAATGCCTGGAGTAACAAGGAAAAAGAAAAAAAAAAAGAGAGACAACTAGGGGGAAAAAAGGAAAATAGAAAGTAAGATAGCACATACTCTTCTTGTCCTTGCAGACTGGCTCTGTGTTAGGGCACTCCTTTGATGCTTAGGCAGGCTGTTTACTCCGTGTTAGCTTTCACTTTTTGTTTATTGAGCTTGAAGATAGGCCAGAGGAGAAAGTTTCAAGTCTTTTTAGGACTTTTCTGAGCATGTGTGCTAATTTGGGCAAGTGCTTGGCTTTGAAATTACCCGGTATATGTTCCCCAGATATGCAGGAGCTTTTCATCCATCGCCCTACTTCTCAAAGAATCTCTCTTCTCATCTCTTCCCCCAAGCTTCCACATGTATCTTGTTTGCCTTATTGTAATTCTTTGCCCCAGGTGACAGAGGGGTTGTTCATTTGCCTTTCAATGATTTCAAGGACTGCCCTCTGCAGAGCTCTTTTTCCTCCTGAGAAAATTCCAATTTAGTTACAATTTTTTGAAACAAAGCAAAGCACCTCTCATCAGTTCTTCTTCTAACCTCTAGAGAGGTTCAAAGGCACAAATACTATTCTTTGAAAAGATTTGCTTTGCTCCCTCCAGAGCCAGGCATGGGGCCCCACACTGGGAACATTGGCTGCTATCTTGAAGAGCAGGGCGGTGGGGTGGCACAAGGACAAGTAAAAGTGCCTTAACGCTCTCTTACTATCTTCAAGGTGGCTTGTCCTTCACTTAGCATTCATTTGGTTCCTATCAACCTCTGACTGTTTTCCAGAGTTGCAATGAGTTGATTCTGACACTTTCTGCTTATTTTTTAATTGTTTTTGTATAGAAATGGGCCCTAGAAGCTACCTATTCTAGGGATTTTGCCAATGTCATTTCTCTTCATGCTAACTTTTGAAATCAGGTAAGTTCTCCAACTTTTTAAAAAATACTTTTTACTTTTCAGTGCTTTTTGTTTTTTCATTTATATTTTACAATTGGTTTGTCACTTTTGGGAAAAAAGTTCTACTTAGGCTTTGATAGAGACTGCATTAAATCTACAGATCAAGAATTGCTATCTCAAAAATAATGAGCTGTCAAATGCATAGGCATGATGTTTTCCATTGATTAGATCTTTTTAAATTTTCCTCAAGAAAGTTTTATAGTTTTCTGTGTACATATTTTGCACTTCTTTTGTCAACAGTATTTCTATTATATTCTTTTTGGTGCTATATGTATATACTTGCTTTCTTAATTTCATTTTTAGATTATTTATTGCTAGGATGTAGAAGTACATTTGATTTTTATATATTGCTCTTTACTCTGAGTTCTTGATAAGCTAATTATTTTTCATAGTTTTTTTGTGAAATCCTTAAAATTTCTTAAATACAAGTTCATATTGACCATGAATAAAACATTTTGAAACCAGATGCCTTTTATCTTTTTATCTAGCCTAGTTGACTGATTGCACTGGCTAGAACTTCATGT
>NW_012147841.1:1466179-1468546 GCF_000956105.1 Propithecus coquereli | reverse complement strand
CTGTGACAGGATGTGACAATAATAATATACAAAATATTGTCGTTGGATATTTCTGATCAAATGCTTAGAGAAGGCAAGGTTCTGCATGACTATGCATTTACTACCTTAGAACAGTTTTCTCAAACTGAGAAATATAATGGGATCAGCTTGTTGCCCTTAACTATGCTTGAGAAAGTGGGTAATGAAAAGAATGAGCTCAGGGTTTCATACATTCAGCCAAGACTTTGTATTAATGACCTAAAATCTTCTCCGACAGCCTCAGAAGAAACTTTTATCTCACGTACTTCAAGGTTGAGATTTCTGAAAGATTTCCTTTGAGGAGCTGAATTACAACACAAATTGAATTCCTAACTCCACAGGCTTTAAAGTAAAGGCATTGATGGAGGAAGAAATGGGATTCTGAAAATTGGAATAGGAGAATTGGGAAGATACTGATGAAGATGAGGTCACCAAACCCAAAAACTCTGCTGCATCATCTTTCCCAGTGAAAGCAGCCATTGTTACCCTGACTGAGTAGGTTAGCCCTCCTTTGCCTAAAGAGACTGTAATGGCATCCCCCGAGGTAGTTGCTTGGCAAGCCACTAGCGATAATTCTTAGGACCTATTCCTGCCATCAGTCTTTGTTTTTTGAACTAAAAGTAGACTCGTCTGTCAGCAGGCCCCACAGAGTGTGATACAAAGTGTGACACAGGAATAAGTGCAATACACACCCGGATAACTAAATATTTTTACAAATTTATACAGGAAAAAAATCTAGAGAATATTTGTTGGAATGAATATTAAGGTTGTTGAATTATGGTGGGAAGAATATAAAGTTGCATCATGCTGAATTTATCAACATGAGCCACTAAACAGAGATCCTGGATTTGAAGTTTTAGCTTGAGGGGTTGAAAGGTGATCACATCCTTCAATAAATGAAATCAGAATGCTAAAAGTGCCTTGGCATAATGTATAGAAAGATAACCAGAGGCTAGGAATATTGTAATGTTAGAATGGATTTATCCTAAAGATGTGCTCAACTATGCCTGGAAAGTACAGAAGATATACGTTTCACCTTGACTTTGAGAAATAAATTTGTGAGGGAAACCTCAGAACCCTTGAAAAGCTCTGTGGATACTCTTTTTTGTAGGCTTGAAATTATAGTGCAAACCGCTGTCATCAAACCGTAATCCTTAAAATGCAATGGGAATACTGGAGTCCAAGGTAGCAATGGCCTCATAACTTCACTTGCTTACCAAAGACAACAGGGAGAGTGGTTACCGTAACAAACAATGGAACAAGTCAGTAATCAGAACACTCTGACTTGCAGACACCTGTTGTGTCGGCTAATTATAGCATACCTGAAAATAAATATGTGGGAAGTCTATTAAATTCTTATTTGATCTGTGTAAGTGGAAAAGTTTTAGATCTAGTGTACGAACATCTAACTCGAATTATCAAAAAAGATAGTCACGGCCCATCAATCAATTCTAAGAAGTGAGCAAGATTTCAGGATTCTACTACACTGACAAACAATCTGCACTGTTTATCTTTCTATAGCCTTCCCCACGGAGACCTGTGGACATTTACCAGAATGACCGTGCAATGGGAAAAGTGAAATAATCAGACATTTTGGGTATTACTGGACACTGGGTCTGTGATACTCTTTCCTAAAGACTCGAAATGTTACTTAGTCTACCAGTCAGAGTTGAGGATTTATGGAGATAAGACGATTAGTACGATTTATCCGAGGTTCATCTCACACTGGACCAATGGGTCCATGAACCCATCCTATTGTTATTTGTCTAGTTCTAGAATGAAAATTTGGAATAAACACACTCAGCAACTGGCAGAATCTTCACAGTGGCTCCCTGACTTGCAGAGCGTGGGCTACTATAGTAGAAAATTTCAAGTGCCAGGCAATATAATTGCCTCTACCTAAAAATATAATACACCGAAAGCAATAAGTGTAGAGGGATTTCAGAGATGAGTGCCACCATCAAGGATTTGAAAGATGCAGGGGTAGTGATTTCCAAATATCCTGATTCAAGTGACATATTCGGCATATACAGAAAACAAATGGATCTTAGAGAAAGCTACAATAGGTTATTGTAAACTTAATCAGGGGGTATTTCAAATTGCAGTTGTTGCAGATGGGGTCTCATTACTTGAACAAATTAACACATTCCATTATCTCATATTCTGCAATAGATCTGGCAAATGCTATTTGCTCTATACTGTTTAGTGAAGACAACCAGAGGAATTTGCCTTTAGCTGGCAAAGAGAGCAAAATACCTTCAGTGTCATGCCAGAATTATATCAACTTTCTAGACTTATGTCATAATTTAGTCAGCAGGGACTTTGATCCCTTTGTCCTTCCAGAAGATA
>NW_012147841.1:1453458-1456694 GCF_000956105.1 Propithecus coquereli | reverse complement strand
TAACTATGTAGCATATGTATAGGCTACATAACTTACATATACATCATATATATATACTTTTTTATTTTTTCATTTCAAAATATTAAAGGAGTACAAATATTTTTGTTACATGGATACATTTTATAATGCTGAAGTTAGGGCTTTCAGTGTGCCCATTTCCTGGATAGTGTTCATTGTACTTGACAGGTAAGTTTTCATCCCTCAGCCCTCTCCCATCCTCCCACCTTCTAAGTTTCCAGTGTCTCTATGTCTCTTTGTGTCCATATGTACTCATCAATTAGCTCTCACTTATTAGTGAGACCATCTAATGTTTGTTTTTCCATTCCTGAGATAATTCACTTAGGATAGTGGTGTTTAGTTCCATCCAAGTTGCTGCAAAAGACATTATTTCATTTCTTTTTATGGCTGAGTAGTACTTTACGGTATTCGTGTATGTGTGTGTGTGTGTGTGTGTGTATGCCACATTTTCTTTATCCACTCATAAAATAATGGGCACTTAGGTTGATTCCAGATTTTTTCAACTGTGAATTGTGTTTTGATAAACAATCGGGTATAGGTAACTTTTTTGATAAAATAATTTTATTTTACTATGAGGAGATAACCACTTGTGGAATTGCTGAATCAAATGGTAAGTCTAGTTTAGTTCTTTGAGGAATCTCCATATGTTTTCTGTAGGGGTCGTAATAGTTTGCAGTCCCACCAACAATGTATAAGCATTCCTTCTCCTCTGCATGCACACTAGCATCTGTGGTTTTTTGACTTTTCAATAACGGTGGTATCTCTTTGCAGTTTTAATTTTCATTTTCTTGATGATTAGTGTTGTTGAAAAGTTTTTCATATGTTTTTTTGGCCATTTGTCTATGTTCTTTTGAAAAAATTCTGTTCACATCTTTTGCCCAGTTTTTGATGTGGTTGGTTGTCTTTTTCTTGCAGATTTGTTAGCATTCTTTGTAGATTCCAGATATTAGTTTCTTGTCAAATATATAATTTGTAAATATTTCCTACCATTTTGTAGGTTGCCCGTTTAATCCTTTGATTATTTCCTTTGCTGTGCAGAAGCTTTGTAGTTTAGTTAAGTCCCATTCCTTTATTTTTATTGTTGTGTATTTGCCTTTGGGGTTTCAGTTACATTTTCTTTGCCTAGATCTATGTCTCAAAGAATTTTTCCTACATTTTCTTCTGGAATTTTTACAGTTTCATGACTTACACTTAAGCTTTAATCCATCTTGAATTAATTTTTGTACATGGCAAGAGATAGGGGTCCTGTTTCATTCTTCAGCAGAGGCAGCCAGCAGGGCGGTTTGGGCGTACACAGCACCCAGTCACAGTGCACATGAGAGTGACAACCCTCCCTGCTCCCTCCCTGGCCTGGTAGGAGTAATTAGGAGTAGGAGGTGGCTGCAGTGGAGCTGACCCACTGTAGACTGGGAACTCTGGGGCTGAGAGCACAGAATGGCATCTGTTGCAGTGACCAGGCATCAGAAGCCGGCAGGACCCCACTGTGCCTGCTCTCCAGTGCAGTGCTGCTGCATAGTCTCCAAGCTGCTCCCAGAGTACTTTGGAGGTTTGCTGCGCTGGGAAGCACATTATGTCTTGGGTTGTAGTGTCCACTAGGGGAGTGCGGAGCCACAGGGATCTCTCCTTTGACCCTTCCCCACATGTGGATGCTTCCCCCAGGTACCTTCCAGTCTTGCTGCGCAGATCATCCTGCTTCCCTTTCCTTCACTTTGGGTGTCACTTCTCTGATGATTCACAATGCTCTTTCTGAGACAGTCCATCTGTAGGTGAACTTCTACCTGCAACTTCTAATCCTCTCCTTGAGAGTAGCAAGTATGGGCTGTTTCTAGTCTGCCATCTTGGCCCCCATCCTCAATCTTTACAGAAAAGAAAAAAGTTATCTTAAAGTAGAAAATAAGCTCAGAGCAAAGATCAAATCTAGCCCATTGCTGGTAAAAACTGATCTCGGTGTAAATTTCAGATCAAGAATTATCTGTAAATGCCTTTTTTAAGCCCCAGAAAAATTTAATTTGCTACCTCTAGACCTGTTCAGCTAGACAAAAAGGCCTCTGGATTAAATAATGAATTTCTAACAACTTGAAGAAAGACTTCACCTCAGGAGCCTTGCACAGAAGGTTCAAGATAGAGAAGATCTTACTTTGAAAGAAATGTGAGTGCTGTTTTGTCTGTATGAATGTCTTCTTCTTGTCCAATGGATTTTATTATAATTTGGTACATAGAAAACCCACGAAGTGTATTAAAAGAATTGTAACATCTTAGACTAAAAGGAACTGAAAAGATTCATAATGAAAAGAGTTTCCATGGGCTCTCAGAATTCTATAAGCAGGATGCAGGCTGAAGTAGCTGCTGTGCTACCAGCATGAGTCATTTCTCATAGAAAAGTGACCTTAAGTCAGAAGGCAAATCAAAATCCCTGAGGATGGAGAAAAGCACCATGGTGAGCCACTTCAATGAAACTGGAAGTTCTAATCAAGGAACTAGATTTATTTATCCAGTTGGATATTAAAACCATTGCTATGAGTTACTTATTACTCTCTTCCTACCACTTTACCTCTATTTGAATGGAAGCCACCCGCACATTCTCTGTCCCTGTTTACTGTTATATATTGAGTGAATGGAGAACAGAAAACTTCTCCTTATTTCAAAGGTTCTCAGATCAAGAGGAACAATATCTGAGTAAGTAAACTGGGGAGTCCACACCAGAGGAGCCTCATCCACACTTGGTCCTATTTAAGATGAGATAATTCTAGAATTCGAGCTGATAGGGTAAAGGAATGGTACTTCAGTGGGGGGAGGGGTCTAGTAAGGAAATGGGTATATTTGGCACATGGGAAGAAATAAATTATTGTGGCCAGAGAGTTGAATGGTGCTGAAATTCTGCCCTTCCAAGTTTACATTAATAAAAATATACTTGCTCATCAAGAGATGTAACTTACATCTCTCCACTAGAGTTGTAACTAGTTTGACAAATGAAAGGCAGAAATGCCATTCTAACGTCTGAGTCCAGATATTAAGAAGAGCATTAAGACAGCTTCCTCTTAATTCTTCGATCTCTATGAAAACAGGCAAAAAATCTAGGCTACCCTGCTTACAGAGAAGTTCGTGTGGAGGGATTTTGGGGATGAAGTGCCAAGTGGAGAGAAAAGCTATGTGGAAAAGTGCAAGGTGCAAACAACCAGCCTCAGCTGTAAACCCAGCTACCATCTGAGTGCAACCAC
>NW_012147841.1:1451566-1453408 GCF_000956105.1 Propithecus coquereli | reverse complement strand
TGGTTTGTTAGGGACACCAAATGAAAAGCTTTATGTTTCACATTTGAGTTAAAGTTAGGCAGGGAAACAAGATATAAAAACAATGAGTAAGAGAGAGAATTTAGTAGCAACAGGATTGTAACCAAAAAGAAACATGAAATCATAAGCTATTGGTATTTGTCAGCATTTTGGAAAAATATACTGACTTTCTACAAAACTATGGTGGTACATAAATCACCCTGTAACTTTAGTGCTCTAGGCAGCTATCTGGATTAAATTTGCTTTCTTGACATATACAGTTCTTTGAACTTTGGCATAGAAGTCCACATCAGCCCCTCTCCCCACCATTAATTTATATTGTGCTTGTGATTTATTTCTACTATTAATATTTTCACGGTCTGGAGTATTTTAAGTTTCTCCCTGAATTATTCACAATATGTTCATCTCTTTTGAATGCAAAAGTCACCATTTGCCTTATTATTGCTCAGAAGCCAATGTTCGGATATGATATTCCAAGATTTACTATTAGGCTGCACTATTGCACATTAGAGTTTAGAAAAATATGTCTCTAAAGCTCAATTTATCTATTCAACCAAAAGCAGTGTTTGGAAAGTGCAGAGTGATGATTGTTCTAAGATTGATCTAGCCTGATCTAAAGAGATTAAATTTATTCAATGATCAACCCCATGCAAGGGCTATAAATTTCATATAGAATAACAGTAACAGATTGCAAGGATTCTAATCAGTGAGTTTCCATGTCGACTAGGACCCATACAGATATGCAGCCATCATAAAGGTGAAGAACTGAACAATATACATGCTATTTACAAGATAATTACCCAAGTGGAGATTACTTTAAAGTACATATTTTGCCCATATCTAAAGTAAATTCACACATTTTTACCTTAAAAATGACAATGTATATGGAATATTGCCTATATATAAAGTCATTGTACAGGTGTTTTCACCATAGAGAGGAAATGTTGAAGAGAATATTTAGCTCAATAATTCAGCAAGTTTCAAAAGATATTATAATAACCTGAAGTTGGTAGTTATTATGCACACTTTACATACGTGATTGCACACAATTGCTAATTCTGGGCATCAACTCAAATTGTGAGAATGTGTAATTTACTTACTATTGAAACCAGCCCCTCCATAATAATATATAATATGACAATATTATCTGAGTAACATTTGTATGTGAGATATTAACATGGCTAAAAATGTATTAGAAGGAAAACTGAACTTTTCCCCCCGCAAGAGGCATAGAGAATAAAAAAGCTCTGTTAACAGTTTATCTACTCCTTCTCCATGCTACTACCAAATAATGGAATATAACCCTTCAAAGGAAAGTAAAGTAGTACTTTTAATATCTGCAAGAGGTATGGCATGAGTGAACATTAAATTTTGGCACTAGAGATTTTTCTAAACTGAACATTTGACCAAATTATGATTCATTAAAAAGGATAGCTGAGATTGTTATCTATATGAGCCATATTGCTGTATTTACACAATATTAAAAGTATAATAGTAGAGTCATTTGTTACAATAGGGTTACATTCTGAGAGATGCGTCATTAGTCAATTTTGTGGTGTGAATATCGAAGTGTATTTACACACTCTACATCAGAGTGTACTTTTAAACCCAAATAGAATAGCCTACTAGACACCTAAGCTATATGATATGGCCTATTGCTCCTAGGCTACAAACCTGTACAACATGTTACCGTACCGAGTACAGTAGGCAATTATAACACATTTTTGGTATTTTTGTATCTAAACATATCAAAACATAAAAAAGGCACAGTAAAGATATGCTATCACAATCTTATGGGAGCACCATTGTATGTTTGATCCATCA
>NW_012147841.1:1446413-1449636 GCF_000956105.1 Propithecus coquereli | reverse complement strand
TATATACTTTTTTATTTTTTCATTTCAAAATATTAAAGGAGTACAAATATTTTTGTTGCATGGATACATTTTATAATGCCGAAGTTAGGGCTTTCAGTGTGCCCATTTCCTGGATAGTGTTCATTGTACTTGATAGGTAAGTTTTCATCCCTCAGCCCTCTCCCATCCTCCTACCTTCTAAGTTTCCAATGTCTGTATGTCTCTTTGTGTTCATATGTACTCATCAATTAGCTCCCACTTATTAGTGAGACCATCTGATGTGTGTTTTTCCCTTCCTGAGATAATTCACTTAGGATAGTGGTGTTTAGTTCCATCCAAGTTGCTGCAAAAGACATTATTTCATTTCTTTTTATGGCTGAGTATTACTTTATGGTATTCGTGTGTGTGTGTATGTGTGTGTGTGTGTGTGTGTGTGTGTGTGTGTGTGTATGCCACATTTTCTTTATCCACTCATAAAATAATGGGCACTTAGGTTGATTCCAGATTTTTGCAACTGTGAATTGTGTTTTGATAAACAATCGAGTACAGGTAACTTTTTTGATAAAATAATTTTCTTTTACTATGGGGAGATAACCACTTGTGGGATTGCTGAATCAAATGGTAAGTCTAGTTTAGTTCTTTGAGGAATCTCCATATGTTTTCTGTAGGGTTGTAATAATTTGCAGTCCCACCAACAATGTATAAGCATTCCTTTTCCTCTGCATGCACACTAGCATCTGTGGTTTTTTGACTTTTCAATAATGGTGGTATCTCTTTGCAGTTTTAATTTTCATTTTCTTGATGATTAGTGTTGTTGAAAAGTTTTTCATATGTTTTTTGGCCATTTGTCTATGTTCTTTTGAAAAAATTCTGTTCGCATCTTTTGGCCAGTTTTTGATGTGGTTGGTTGTCTTTTTCTTGAAGATTTGTTAGCATTCTTTGTAGATTCCAGATATTAGTTTCTTGTCAAATGTATAGTTTGTAAATATTTTCTACCATTTTGTAGGTTGCCCGTTTAATCCTTTGATTATTTCCTTTGCTGTGCAGAAGCTTTGTAGTTTAATTAAGTCCCATTCTTTTATTTTTATTGTTGTGTATTTGCCTTTGGGGTTTCAGTTATATTTTCTTTGCCTAGGTCTATGTCTCAAAGAATTTTTCCTACATTTTCTTCTGGAATTTTTACAGTTTCATGACTTACACTTAAGCTTTAATCCATCTTGAATTAATTTTTGTACATGGCAAGAGATAGGGGTCCTGTTTCATTCTTCAGCAGAGGCAGCCAGCAGGGCGGTTTGGGCGTACACAGCACCCAGTCACAGTGCACATGAGAGTGACAACCCTCCCTGCTCCCTCCCTGGCCTGGTAGGAGTAATTAGGAGTAGGAGGTGGCTGCAGTGGAGCTGACCCACTGTAGACTGGGAACTCTGGGGCTGAGAGCACAGAATGGCATCTGTTGCAGTGACCAGGCATCAGAAGCCGGCAGGACCCCACTGTGCCTGCTCTCCAGTGCAGTGCTGCTGCATAGTCTCCAAGCTGCTCCCAGAGTACTTTGGAGGTTTGCTGCGCTGGGAAGCACATTATGTCTTGGGTTGTAGTGTCCACTAGGGGAGTGCGGAGCCACAGGGATCTCTCCTTTGACCCTTCCCCACATGTGGATGCTTCCCCCAGGTACCTTCCAGTCTTGCTGCGCAGATCATCCTGCTTCCCTTTCCTTCACTTTGGGTGTCACTTCTCTGATGATTCACAATGCTCTTTCTGAGACAGTCCATCTGTAGGTGAACTTCTACCTGCAACTTCTAATCCTCTCCTTGAGAGTAGCAAGTATGGGCTGTTTCTAGTCTGCCATCTTGGCCCCCATCCTCAATCTTTACAGAAAAGAAAAAAGTTATCTTAAAGTAGAAAATAAGCTCAGAGCAAAGATCAAATCTAGCCCATTGCTGGTAAAAACTGATCTCGGTGTAAATTTCAGATCAAGAATTATCTGTAAATGCCTTTTTTAAGCCCCAGAAAAATTTAATTTGCTACCTCTAGACCTGTTCAGCTAGACAAAAAGGCCTCTGGATTAAATAATGAATTTCTAACAACTTAAAGAAAGACTTCACCTCAGGAGCCTTGCACAGAAGCTTCAAGATAGAGAAGATCTTACTTAGAAACGTGAGTGCTGTTTTGTCTGTATGAATGTTTTCTTCTTGTCCAATGGATTTTATTATAATTTGGTACATAGAAAACCCACAAAGTGTATTAAAAGAATTGTAACATCTTAGACTAAAAGGAACTGAGACGGTTCATAATGAAAAGAGTTTCCATGGTCTCTCAGAATTCTATAAGCAGGATGCAGGCTGAAGAAGCTGCTGTGCTACCAGCATGAGTCATTTCTCACAGAAAAGTGACCTTAAGTCAGAAGGCAAATCAAAATCCCTGAGGATGGAGAAAAGCGCCATGGTGAGCCACTTCAATGAAACTGGAATTTCTAATCAAGGAACTAGATTTATTTATCCAGTTGGATATTAAAACCATTGCTATGAGTTACTTATTACTCTCTTCCTACCACTTTACCTCTACTTGAATGGAAGCCACCTACACATTCTCTGTCCCTGTTCACTATTATATATTGAGTGAATGGAGAACAGAAAACTTCTCATTTCAAAGGTTCTAAGACCAAGAGGAACAACATCTGAGTAAGTGAACTGGAGAGTCCACACCAGAGGAGCCTCATTCACACTTGGTCCTATTTAAGATGAGATAATTCTAGAATTCGAGCTGATAGGGTAAAGGAATGATACTTCAGTGGGGGGAGGGGTCTAGTAAGGAAATGGGTATATTTGGCACATGGGAAGAAATAAATTATTGTGGCCAGAGAGTTGAATGGTGCTGAAATTCTGCGCTTCCAAGTTTACATTAATAAAAATATACTTGCTCATCAACAGATGTAACTTACATCTCTCCACTAGAGTTGTAACTAGTTTGACAAATGAAAGGCAGAAATGCCATTCTGACTTCTGAGTTCAGATATTAAGAAGAGCATTAAGACAGCTTCCTCTTAATTCTTCGATCTCTATGAAAACAGGCAAAAAATCTAGGCCACCCTGCTTATGGAGAAGTTCGTGTGGTGGGATTTTGTGGATGAAGTGCCAAGTGGAGAGAAAAGCTATGTGGAAAAGTGCAAGGTGCAAACAACCAGCCTCAGCTGTAAACCCAGCTACCATCTGAGTGCAACCACAGGAGAGACCTGAAACAACACCAG
>NW_012147841.1:1432043-1433018 GCF_000956105.1 Propithecus coquereli | reverse complement strand
GAGGACCGAATCACTTAACATATATATAATGACTGGCAGAGAGTAGGTAACACAGAAATGTTAGCTAAATAGCTTTCATGAATATGGAGTTGTTTGCAATGTTTCCTGTCAGGTGTGAGATTTTCAGTAAAAAAGCCATATAGAGAACTCTGTTTTAATAGCTTTATATCCTACTGTGTTTTGTCCAATTGCCTACCCACGTACACATTTTTTCATTAATGTTATTTTGTTTTGCAAAAATGTATTTTTTTTCTGTGTTTACTAGCAATTCCTTTTAACTACCACCCCTCCCTTGCTCTTCAGAAATTTAATGTGTGTTCTTATTGGAGGTAGATCATAGCGATCCTGGTTTTAGGTTGTTACAAAGATAAATAGGCATATTTAAAACATATGACATTGTTGAAATCTTATTTCAAACAATATAACATATTTGTACAAGAGTATAAATGGTTTCCTATGAGATGTACAGGTTAAGATCATAGCAGGAATAGTGTTTCAATTATTTTGCCAGAGGATAACAAGGAATGTTCACTGAAAGGAGGAGAGAAAAGCAGTAGAGTTATACCATTGCTATTGCAGTGTTTGGACACAGCCCTTCCTTCCTCACTCCAAGATTAAGGAAAGATTATTAAAAAGTCATGAGGATAAAATTCAGGAAATTATCCCTTCTCCACTTTTGCATGATCAAATACTCTTTATCCTTTCAGGTTTGATAGTCTGCTACTCTCATTGATATCCTAAAATCCTGCATTTATAGAATGTCCTGATAATATGATATTATCAATTTATAATATTATATAGGTTGATATTATGTGGTTCCTTTGAACATCTTTCTTGTCTATGTCTTTTGGTTTTAGGAGTCTGCAATTCCAGGAAATTACTCTAAATTCTGCTCAGATTAGTCTGTGGAAGACAATCTCCTTTAATATCATGAACTGTTCTGTTGAAATGCTTTGGCTGACCCAATCTTATGAC
>NW_012147841.1:1429342-1431993 GCF_000956105.1 Propithecus coquereli | reverse complement strand
CAAATTAAAAGACATTCTATCTATGTTAATGGATTGGTACTTAATATTATTAAAATGTTCATACTACCCAAAGCAATCTATCGATTCAAGGAAATTCCTACAAAAATCTCAATGGTAACTTTTACAGAAATAGAAAAAAAATATTCTGCAATTCATATGGCACCACAAAGACAACAAGTAGACAAAAAAGAAAAATCAACCTTGAGAAACCAGAACAAAGCTGGAGACATTACACCAAATTCACAACATATTACAAAGCTACAGTCATCAACACAGTATAGTACTGGCATAAAGATATACATATAGACCAATGGGACACAATAGAGAGTCCAGAAATAAACCCATGAATATACAATCAGCTTATCTTTGACAGGTTGCCAAGAATAAACACAATGGGGAAAGCACAGTCTCTTCAACAAATGCTGCTGGGAAATGTGGATATCTAAATACAAAAGAATGAAATTAGACCCTTACTCCATACACAAAAATCAAGTCAAAATGGCCTAAAGACTTAAATATAAGATGTGAAATTGTAAAATTCCTAGTAGAAAATAGAAAAAAAATCTTCATGACATTGGTCTTGGCAATGATTTTCCAGATATGACACAAAAAGCATAGGCAACAAAAACAAAAAATAAGATGGAACTACATACATAGCACTAAAAACTGTGTAGCAAAGAAACCAGTTCACAGAGTGAAAAAGCAACCTCTAGAATGAAAGAAAATATTTTCAAGTCATATGTCTGATAAAATCTTAATTTACAGAATATATAAGGAATTCTAAACACTTGATAGCCAAAAAACAAATAACCCAATTTAAAAATTGGTTAAGGGCTTCCTTGAGTAGATATTTCTTCAAAGAAACATACAAATAGCACACAGATATATGAAAAATACTCAATGTCACAGTTATCATGGAAATGTAAATGTAAATTACACTGAGATATCACTTCTTAACTGTCAGAATGACAATTATCATTAAAACAAAAGATAACAAGTGTTGGTGAGAATGTGGAGATAAGGGAATCCTTGTACACTGTTAATGAGAATGTAAATTGGTACAGCTTATGGAAACAGTATGGAACAAATCTATTTTTTTCTCAAAAAGTTAAAAATAGAACTATCATATGACCCAGCAATCTCACTTCTGGGTATATTTTCAAAAGAAATGGAATCAATATCTCAAAGTGATATCTGCACACCCATATTCATTAAAGCACTATTTATAATAGCCAAGATGTGGAAACAATCTAAATATCTGCCAGCAGATGAATGGATAAAGAAAATACACATGCAATGAAATACTGTTGGGATATACATGTAATGGAATACTCTTTGATTTAAAAAAGAGGAAATTCTGAAATATGCAATAACATGGATAAACTTTAAGGACATGATGCTAAGTGAGGTAAGCCAGTCACAGGAAGATAAAAATATTGCATGATTTCATTTATATAAAGTATCTAAAATAGTTAAAATCATAAATTGAAAACATGGTGGTTGCCTGAGACTAGAGGAAGAAAAAAATGGGAAGTTACAAGTCAACAGGCATTAAATTTCCATCAAGCAAGATGAATAGGACATAGATATCTGCTGTACCACATTGCACCCATAGTTGACAATAATTTATTGTATACTTAAAAATGTTTGAGGACAGAGCTCATGTTCAGCGTTGTTACCACAATAAAATAAAATGAAACATATATGTGGCTGTGTGTGTGTATACACATACAAATACATATTTAGCATAATATGTTTCTAACTTGTAAATCTAAAGGACAAAAAAAATCCCTGAATAACAAAATACTTAAATAACATCAACAGAAAACTGAAAACATAAAATACACATGGATAATAATTTATGAACAGATAGTAAATAAAATATGAACAAGTAAAAAAAACATTAAATATAAGATAGCATTTCACCCATCAAATTGACATTTTAAAATATCATAATATTCAATGCTTTTGAAGGTTAGGCAATACAATATTCAAGATAGATTCAGAGCTTCTCAGAGTTGCATAAGTTAATTAAACGTTTGTGAAAATATTTAAATATCTTATGCAAATTAGTTGTCCATAGTTATTATCACTAGGAATCTATCTTACGAGAGAAAGATTTAAAAATATCAACCAATATTATATATACATGTTAAAATATTTACATGTATATGCCAAACTTTTAAAAGAAACTTAAATTTTAAACTATAGTGAAATGACTAATATGTTATACCACCTCTGCCACCATCAAAGATAGCAAATACCTGCTAGAATATGCAAATACAACCTCACGTTGCCTACTTTTGAATCAAAGCCTCATAGTTTCATTTCAAACTTGGAGCATCTAGGTAACATGTATACCAGTGGCAAAGGAGTCTGAAACTGTTTATTACCTTAGGAAACCCTGGCTCATAATGTGGAAAATGGTAAAATTATATATAGGATGCACTACAATTTGGGCACAAATAATATGTGTGAACCGTAAAATGTCTATTTTCCATGTTACTTAAATAAGCATGCATAATTTTAGATACACATGAAAAAGTTAATTCTTCCTTTCTCTGACAATCAAGATTCCTTTGCTCCTTTAATAATGAACTCAAGCAAATGGGTTTTTATTGGATTGTTATACAAGTTAATGTACAATTGCA
>NW_012147841.1:1426460-1427833 GCF_000956105.1 Propithecus coquereli | reverse complement strand
ATATATAAAATTATTGAATCAGATTCATTTTAATATTATCAGTGACCTAGACTATGAAATTAAGAGTATAGAAATTAATTGTGCAGTTAAATATGAAGCATTTCCTTTATTAAAATTTGCTATTTCTTCAACCTATTAGGCTATCACATTACTATCATGTTTGATGAATTATTTATATTTTATTATAGTTATTGCCTTAATATCTTGAAATTAAGGTTATTTTTAAAATTTATTAGCCAGTTTAACATGTGGAAAACACTAATAAAACGTATAACATTTTGACCAAATTATTTTATTGTTTTCAGCATTTATGTTTGAATCTGTCAGGGTCCAGTGGGAGACAGAAACCAAAGATCAGATATTTTAACCAAGAATATTTACTATAGAATTAAACTAACTATTGAGCTCTGGAGGCTTTATCAGTTTTATGCTGCTATACAATCAACTGCCCCTTTACTTAGTGGCTTAAGACAATTATGATTTATTATTTCTCAGGATTCTCATGATTTTTGGCTGGCTGGAATCATTTGGGCAATCCTCCTAATCCAAATGGTCCAACCAGGGTAACTTGTCCAGCTCCATTCAAATGGGAGCTCAGCTGGGCCTGGAAAATCCAGTCAGCCACATGTCTGGAGCCTCAGGTAGGGTAGCTAAAATATCTGGATCTGGTTCCACTTCACTCAGAGCAGCACTGTTGGCCTTCTTACATGGTGGCACAGAACTCCAAGAGAGCATTACAAAGTTGATAGGCCTTGTTTTGGACTCACGCTATTGCTCAAAACAAGCTGCAATGTCAACTCAGATTCAAGGGAAAGGGAAGTAAACTCCACATGATGGGAAGAGTTGAAAACTTGTACAAGGATAGGAGAATAGTTTACTGTTGTCATTGAACAGAAGGCAGGAAAAGGAATACTAACGTATTAATATATGAAGGTAGCAACTTCAGGATGCAGCTACCCACTTAGAGCCGATGAAACAAAGAGAATAGGTTGAGGGAAATAAAACTCAAAAGCATAAAGGAGTAGCCACATGAGGCTGGGGCTAAGAGCCCTGATAGGTAGGCACTACTTGGCTGGTGCAATGTCTAGGAGCTCAGCGGAGGCATCTCATGATATGTTAAATATTAACATATTAATTTTTGATTTAGACACATTTTGTATTTCATGAATGTTGCTATTCCTAAAAGTATATGATGAGGATGGCTTTGGAAGGGTTGAAATAAAAAAAATAAAAAGAATTGTTCTCTTCCTAGAACAAATTGCCTTTACTGTAGTAAATCGAATGGGAAACAAACAGAAAGAAAAAGAAAATTCAACACAAAGAAAACAGGAACAGGTCTCTTCTCCCTTCAGTCTTTTTTCACTCTTTAGCAC
>NW_012147841.1:1407227-1414503 GCF_000956105.1 Propithecus coquereli | reverse complement strand
AAAGTCCTCCATAATTGGATTTTTGTCATAAATGGAGATAAATAAAACGAGGAATAGAATCCAGACCAAAATAACATGTCAAAATCTCATGATGGAGTAGGGTACATTTAATACGTGGACCAGGCATTTTGAACTTGGCAATTTGTAGAGGCTTATATTTATTTTGTGGGACAGGTTGTTTCAGTAATTAGATGACTTTAAACTGATCTGACCTAAAGAAGAAGCCAAGTGGCATATTGACTCCAGCTTGTAGTGGGATAATCCACTGGTGAGTCACCTTGACTACAGATAGCAAATTTCAGCCTCTGTGGAAGTGTAGGATTGCACAGACAGTCCGGGCAAATTTGTAGATAACTCTGGTAGAGTGCTGTGGTATCAAGCAAGCAAATACTAGCCACATAAACTTCAGCGAAGAACCAGATGAGAGGGCTTTTAGCAGAGACCTGTAGGTTCAGAATGCAAGCTGCTACATCTCTCTAAATAGGCATACATTTTTTCTAAACAGGCATGGAAGAAGTCACGATTTTATTTTTGGAATAATGTAGTCTTTCTTGACCTTTTAAACTACTGAACTGATGAGCTCTGTATGCATTACAGAGCACTGCTGACAAATTATTACTGTAAGGTTTAGGTAAATAACTTTAGATCTACTTCTTCAAATTCCATTACGCAAAAACAGATAAAAACATTTTTAGAAAAACGTACCTTAAGTACACATAGTTGTCTATACGATCATGTGTAGGCGGAAAATGATGGTTAGTTTCAAACTGCCAACACTTATGTACACCGGCATGCAAGCTTATCTACAAAAATATGAAAATCTAAAGAGAAGATAGGCAGTACCTTAAGGAGAACAAGATGATACCAGTAGCGAAATGGTTCTGGCTTCTGATACTAGAACTAGTTAGTGGTTCTCTTAGGTCATAAGGAGTTAAGATTCAGATCTATAAATCTTAGCTGCAGTTCAGATTTCTCCTAAATGCTGTTTACAAGTGAAAGGTATGTGGATACCATCTGAAAGCCATCCCTAGGAGGCAGTTTTCTTGGACTAAAGTTTTAAGCATATTTTCAGCCCAAATATAGAAAGCACATAAAGCCATACAAAAGTCTATCTAGGTGATCATTCCAAGTTGAATTCAAGTTCACAAATTGTTAATTCTAGACATTGGTCATTAACTGATCGATATGCATAGGTAGTTGACAATTAAAATCTTCATCGACACTTCCTCCCTCAAATATCACTAAATGTTTGTGATCATCTTGGGCATCACTGAGAAAATTTTTATGGAAAAATAGTTTTGTCTACACTTTAGTTTTCTATAGGTGAGAAAGAGCTTGTTTATAACTTTGGTGGTTGGAAGTTCCATAACATTAATGCTCTGTAAAATAAAAACAATGAGGTACCTCAAGATTTGGCATTAATTCAACTTTTGAGTCTCAGAAAGAACTACAATAATTCCAGTGAAAAACTCTCATACTTGAGCTGCTGACAGAACTCTGACAACACCTAAGCTTGGAGAATCACTTTAGCTAAGACAAAGAGCAATACAACATTGGAGCAGATTTTAATTCCTTTGAATTTTTAACACACTGAGGCAGGATATTTTTATTTCTAACTTGAATTCCTTTGAAATTTAACTGGTGGGAGGATTTAATCTTTGAACTTTAATATTTCCCTGAAAGGTTCATACTGCTAAGGGGCTTATTTATGACATGTCTATGATGTTCACACTTTATTATTGCATGCCTTTATGAATTTTATTATTAGATTTCTTAATGAAATATTTAAACTCATTGAATAATTCCTGATAGGCTATGTTGTATAATCTGGCTAAACCTAATTTTTGATGAGAAATGAAATAGAGAATAGATTGTTACCCTTAGAGAAAAGTAGCTTTGGCATAAAATTTAATTAGAATATTATCCATATCCATTTCAAAGTCTCAGACAGCAAAATATTAACCATTATTTAGTGGTCTCAAGGGAGAAAGAATTAGTTTAAGATGAGTAGTTTCAGGAAAACTTGTGTTGACAAACTTTCAATCACTTATAACAAGGGGATAACCTCATTTTTGATAGATCATGATCTTGATAATTAAGCCCAAGGGATTAAGGAAAAAAAAAACAGCTGGAGAATAATCACAGAAGCATTATTTAATCTCTCTTCCTAATGGATCTTTGAAAGTATAAATAATTATCTTCTTTTTGAAAAAAGTTGTATTAATATAAAAAGAATTGCATGTAGATAATATGTACAATTTGATGATTTGATGAGTATGGATATACACATGATACTATCACCACAATCAAAGAAATAGACATGATTAACACCTCCCCAAATTTCTTTATGCCCTTGTGTGTGTGTGTGTGTGTGTGTGTGTGTGTGCACTTGTTTCTGTTTAAACACTTAACCTGAGATCTATTCTCTTAACAAATTCTGAAGCACACAACACTATATTGTTAGGTATAAGCAATACCTTGTATAGCAGATCTCTAGAACTTATTAATCTACCATAACTGAAACTTTATACCCATTGAGTAATAAATCCTCATTTCCTCCAACCCCAGCCCCCTGGAAACCACTATTATATTCTCCACTTACATGAGTTTGCCATTTTAAATATCTCATATAAGTGGAATAATGCAGTATTTGTCCCACTGTGACTGGTTCATGTCACTTAGCATAATGCCCTCTAGGCCTACAGTCCCCCACCCCCTAGGCTGGGGACCTGTACCAGTACCTGGCCTGTTAGGAACCCAGCCACATAGCAGGAGGTGAGCAGTGGGCCAGTGAGCAAAGTTTCATCTGTATTAACAGCTGCTCCCCATGCTGGCATCACCGCCTGAGCTTGGCCTCCTGTCAGATCAGCAGCTACATTAGATTCTCATAGGAGCACAAACCCTACTGTAGACTGCTTGTGTGAGGGATCTAGGTTGTGAGCTCCTTATGAGAATCTAATGCCTGATGATCTGAGGTGGTGCTGCTAGTGCTGGGGAGTGGCTGCAAATACAGATTATCATTAGTAGAGAGGTTTGACTGCATCACAAACATAATGCACTTGAATCATTCCTAAACCATGCCCCCACCCTCATATGTGGAAAAATTGTCTTCCATGAAACTAGTCCCTGGTGCCAAAAACGTTGGGGACCACTATTTTAGGCTCACCCATTGTGTTGCAAATGGTAGGATTTTCATATTTTTAAGGCTGAATAATATTACGCTATACCTATATACCACATATTCCTTGTCCATTCATTTGTTAATGTACACTTGGGCTGTTTCCACATCTTTGCTACTGTGACTATTGCTGCAATAAGCATGGGAGTACAGATACCACTTTATCATTTCAATTCTTTTGCATATGTACCCAGAAATGGTATTGCTGGATCATATGGTAGTTCTAATTTAAATTTTTTCAGGAATCTCCATAATGTTTCTATAGTTGATGCACCATTTTACATTCATACCAACAGTGGTATGAAGTTTCCAATTTCTCCACTTTTTTGCCAACACTTGTAATCTTTTGAGTTGATTTTTTTTTGTGATAATTGCCATACTAACAGGTATGAAATGAGATCTCATTGTAGTTTTGATTTCCCTTTCCCTGATAATGATATTGAACATCTTTTCATATACCTCTTGGCCATTTGTTTGTTTTCTTTGGAGAAAAATCTTTTTAATTCCTTTGCTCAGTTTCTATTTTGTACTTTTAAATTAACTGATAAAATTATATGTATTTATCTTATACAGCATGATGTTTTGAAATGTATATACATTGTGGAATGAACAAATCTACCTAATTGATATATGCATTACCTCATATAGATGTTTTTGTGATGAGAACACTTAACATCCACTCCCTTAGCATTTTTCAATAATATGACATATTGGTATTAACTATAGTCACCAGGCTGTACAATAAATATGTTGAACTTATTCCTATCTAACTAAAATTTTGTATCCTTTGACTAACATTGCTCAATCCCCACCTCCCCCAACCATTCCAGTCTGTACTCTCTACTTCTAAGAGAGAAACTATTTTAGATTCCACCTGGGTGAGATCATATGATATTTGTCTTTCTCTGCCTGGTTTATCTTACTTAACATGATGTCCTCCAGGTTCATTCATGTTGTCACAAATGACAGGATTTTCTTCTTATTTATACCTGAATAGTATTCCATTGTGTGTGTGTGTGTGCATGTGTACCACAACAGTAATCAAAACAGTCTGACATAAGGCTAGACATATAGATAAATTGAATAAAATTGAAGGTCTAGAAGTAAACATTTATATTTATAGTTAATTGAATTTCGACATCATTGTCAAGATAATTCAATGAGGGAAAGACTGCACTCTTTTGGCAAACGGTATGGGACAATTGGATACACACATATGAAAGAATGAAGTTGGATCTCTTCCTCATACCATACAAAAATTGACTCAAAATGGATGAAATTCTAAATGTAAATGTTTAATACGTTTTTTAAGAAATACCAAGCATATCAAATGATGCTGAATACTACTAGCCATCAATAAAATGAAAATAAAATGCAAATCAAAGAAAAAGAAAAAAAATAAAATAAAATGCAAATCAAAGTGAAATATCACTTTGCACTCAGTAGGAGGATTATGACAAAAATAGAAAATAAGTATTTAAAAAGATATACGTAAGTTGGAACCCTCAAAACTTTTGTGAGGAATGTAAAATTGCGTATCACTTTGGGAAAAGATTCTGGCATTTTCTCAAAAATTTAAATATCAAATTACTATATGATCCAGTAATTCTAGTCTTTGGCATAAACCCAAGAAAAAAAAAAAAAGCATATGCCCCCACAAAAACTTGTACATGGATATTCACAGTAGCATTATTCATAATAGAAAAAAAGTAGTAATAACCCAAATGTTCAAGTGATGAATATATAAATAAAATGTACTGTATCCATAAAAGGGAACATTATTCAGCAATTAAAAGGAATAAAGTACTGATACATTCTACTACCTGGACAAACCTTGAAAACATTATTCTAAGTGAAAGAAGTCAGTCACGAAAGACCATATATCGTATGATCACATTTACATATAATTATATTTAACGACCAAAATCGGCAAATTTGTAAAGATAGGAAAAGAAATATAATGGTGGTTTCCTAGGGCCAGAGGGGATAGAAGAAGTAGAACACTCCTGGTAACATGTTATAGGGTCTCTTTATGAGCCAGTGAAAATGTTCCAAAATTGACTGTGATAATAGTTACACATATGTGAGAATATACTAAAAACCGTTGAATTGTACATTTTGAATGGGTGAATATACAGCAGGTCCTCGAATAACATCATTTCATTCAATGTCATTTCATTATAAAGTTAATGAGAAAAAATAAATCAATTCCGGCAGGGCTACTGTCTGTGTGAAGTTTGCACATTCTGTTTTTGTCTGCATCGGGTTTCTCCAGGTACTCCAGTTTCCTCCCACATCCCAAAGATGTGCCCATGAGGTTAGTTTCTGTCTTGCTCCCTGAGCCACTGGGATAGGCTCTAGCCACCCCTGACCCTGAAGTGGAATAATTGGGTAACTAATTATCTTATTTGTTTTTATTAATCTTTCTCAAATGTATGTATAGCTCACATTTATTTCAGTGTTTAATATTAGAAGTGTTTGGGAATTTATTTAGAAGTCTGATGATGTTTTCGTGACCAGAAATATGCTTTAGAAACTTAACTCTTGTTTCTATCAATTAGCCTGTGGTAGAATTAGTTTTGTTATACGTCGTTTGGCTTAAAGTCACAGTTTCCAAGAACCTATCAAAACGGCGTTAAGTGAGGACTTACAGTATGTGACTTATATCTCAATAGAGCTGTCCTTTAAACAGAAACACAAATTTTATATCTGCAGCATGCTGGCCTTCTTAATATTAGATGTTGATGGTTATTTGTGTGTGTAAAGTCAAAAATACATTTTATTTTAAAACAATATTCCAGATAAAATACAGATCGATATTCATACAAATAAACCAATTTTAATGCCACTATTTTTGGAGTAATCTTGTAATGTAATTAGTCATTTTTCTACAATAGAGTAAAAAATGAATACTGTAATTTGTCTAAGTACTAATTGGTCAATCTAGAGAGCTAAACCATATATTTCAGGCAAAAATCTAAAAAAAAAAAAAATGTGCTTAAGGGCATGAACTGTAAAAACAGATTACTGGGGTTAGGATTCTTGCCTGACACCTGTATAACTCTCATAAAGTTGCTTAAACTTCATGTGACTTTGTTTCTTCATCTGATAAATGGCACTAATAATATTGCTTCTAGTTTTGAGGATTAAATGAGTTTATTACATAGAAAAATTTCTAACATTTAATGTTTATACTATTTCTAAAAATTAGTACTACCTTTTCTTCTACTACTATTATGGTTGAGAGATAAAGTAGGCGAAACACAAATCTGTACATATACAATCTAAATTAAATATATAAGGCTTATTTAATAGGCTAAGACATTTTATATTGATTATCAATGTACCTATCATAAAAGTACGCATACATAAAAACACAAAAAGTGTATACTTTAAATATGTCAACTTTATTTGATGTCAGTTATACATCATTCGATAAATTTAACAAAATAATGTGCCTGTATTTTAAACAGAATATTTTCCAAACTTGATGTATGAGCATTGAAGAATATCTCAAGAAATATCAAACTACATTTTAAAACAAATAAATTGTATCAACTAATATTTATATCTTAAATTTAAAATGATAACCATGGCAACAAAAACAGGAACAGCTATTTTAACAATAAATATTAGATTACAAGTGTCAGATTATTAGATTTTTAATATTAGACTATTAGATTAAAAATAACCAGATGTAGATAAAAGAAAATGAGACTAAATTCTTTACATCTAGGCTAACTTTTATTTCACTTTATGATTTCCCTGGAGTTAGTAAGTGCCTGTTTGCTTCCCTTCTGCTTATTTTTTTATGTATCTTTCACTGATTTTTCCCAATCTCCTGCTGTAACTCTGATACCTTATTCAATATGGAATGAGCACGTCACATCATCATCCATCGCTGTCACCTACTGTAAAGAACTTTTCCCTTCCTATTTTGGAGTGTTTGCTAACTGTGTCTTCTATACAACAGGCACCCTAGCACTTCCCTTAATCCTCATGCGTGGAATTCTCTAAACCCCCTTCTTGAAATGTTTCCTGGATCTCACATATTTTGTTTCCTTTTTCAACGAGTGCTTTTATTTTTTTAATTTTTAA
>NW_012147841.1:1404717-1406517 GCF_000956105.1 Propithecus coquereli | reverse complement strand
CTATTGATATTATTGCTATTTTAACCAATATTAGTTTTTATATTTTGCTTCCCTTTTTATATTACTTTATTTTGTTCATAGATACAGATTTTTAAATAGAGTTACAATCCTCTTTAAAATTTTTCATGCTAAAGGTTTTACATAATTACAGTATGACATAGTGTTTTGACCTGATATACCAATTTGACTTTGCAAACAAATACTTAATACTTTATCTTGCCTTTTATGTATTTACTCTTAATAAAATGAAATATTGTAACTTACTTGAAGTATTTTTGAGGCTGTTAAATATGAGTTTCTTTTAGTATTCATACACAATATAAACTTGTAAACCATGAGTACAGTGACTTTTATAATCAATAAAATACATGTATTCATTCTTTTTGTTTCTGTTGTTGTTTTTGAAACAGCATATTGCTATAACTGCCAAACAATGTCCAAGTCTGTGTCTCTTTTCCAGCTGTGACTTCCATCACCTCAAATCCAGAATAAAAATACCCTGGCTATTGTGGAATGTTCTCACTAATGAACACTGTCTTTACAACCAAACTGGTTATTGCAATTCTCCTGAGAACAGATGTGGCCTGGATATAGCAGTCAATATCACAGTCATTTTTGAAGAGTTGCTGGAAAATTGAATGACATTTTTTTAAAAAATCCCAACTCTATTCAATTACTTCTGACTCACACAGGCTACACAGACAGGGTCAGTTGCTTTCACTTTGTCATATTGTGCAAGAGAATATATTTGCCTGTGCATTTTTCTTATTCCATATGATTTCCTTTTGCTATTTTTTTCTTTTATTCTTTTCTTTTTGAGTCACATGTGTCATGGCATTACACCAAAGTAAGAAAACAGGGGAGTCCAATTCAACACACACAGGGAATTAGTTGGGGTTTTAATTTGAATAGAAAAAAAGTTCCTTTTTCTTTCACTAAAGAGAGTTGATGGTACGGTTTTTATTATTTTATCAAGAGTATAACTCAGTAATATATATATAATAAAACACACAAAATGATGGAGTTATATGGCATGAGATTAAGTCTGTCAAGGAGATGGCTATTGATACTATTGCTATTTTAACCAATATTAGTTTTTATATATTTTGCTTCCCTTTTTATATTACTTTCTTTTGTTCATAGACATGGATTTTTAAATACAGTTACAATCCTCTTTAAAATTTTTCATGCTGAAAGGTTTTACATACTTACAGTATGAAATAGTGTTTTGACCCAATATACAAATTTGACTTTGCAAACAAATACTTAAAAATATTTTTTTCTAAAGTAAAATTTGCCCTTGAAAAAGCTACCAAGTCAGAGTTTGTGGACTTCTATAATAGCCAATATCTTTACCTACTTCTTCAATATCAATTCTACCAATAATCTGAATGCTAGTGAAGCATGCATGTTCGAATTTGGGAGAAAAAAATTACAACACTTCAATCATTCTTTCCAAAGAGTGTGACCTCAAATCTGCTGCTACCAAAAAACTATCAGAATATAAACAGAGAAACAAATGCTTCTTGGTTTATTACACTAAAATTATGTCCTCCAACTCTACCTTTCATTACTATGAAATAAACTCCTAGACTGACTATTGTCACTAGAGGGGCTGGAAACTAGAATGGAATCTTAATGTCATACTCTGTATTATTCCTTTAACTTGCTTATGTTTTTCAGTGACAATATAGGAAAATGCCCAATGAAATAATTTTGTATTTCCTACAAGGATTTTATGAAAAGAGCTGATGTTTTCAAAAGTAAGTAGGTTAAAGAAAATAGATTAAATTCTCAATC
>NW_012147841.1:1401076-1403457 GCF_000956105.1 Propithecus coquereli | reverse complement strand
ACATTCAGTTTTAAAAGCTTTAAATTATTAAAAAAACAAGACTATTCAGCTAATGTTTTTCATATGTGAGGAGATTATTTGTTCTTCCTTTTTTATGTAGAAGCTTTTTCAATAAAATCCCTCTGGACTTACTATCTATTTTTTTCTAATTTCCGTGCAATCATTTCACTTTCATCTAATGAAAAGTATGGCTATTGAAACTCCTTAAAGTCCCATTTTCATAATTGTTCCAAGAATATAACAATGAGCATGTACCCTCATTAAACAATTGATATGACATTAAAGTACCAATATAAACTCAAGATGTATATGTTTTACTCCTAACAAAATCTTCCTTTATTATTTGAATAGGGCATCCAATTTGAGAGCTTGAATTTTACTAATTTCCAGGTATCCATTTTAAATGTTTTGGAATAAGCCAGTTTTTGCATAAACATACAAGAAAACAAGCAAATATCATACACTTAAAAGACTTAGTTAATGATTAAAGTCACTCCTTTCACTCCCCCAACATTGGTAGTTCTACATGTGATATTTCATAGTAAAGAATTTAAAGAGTAAAGACAGGTTTTAATTAAAATTTGCTAGTGAGTCTTTTTAGTCTTAATGTTTCCATGGTGAAGGGAATAGCTCTAGAATTTTTATTTCAGCTTTTATGTGTGTGTGTGTGTGTGTGTGTGTGTGTGTGTGTATCAATGTATATGCTCCTGAGATTCTCCCACACCTATGTCTATGTAATGAAGACAATATGACTTTTACAGAAAAATGGGAGGTGTAATTTGAATACCGGCTCTGCTTTATGACATTTAAACTTAAATAAGTTTTCATGCTTTCCCTGTTCACCTACAAAATGGAGGCAGTAATGTCTTCATTGTGGGATTGTGTTTAGAATTTCAAGAAATAAAGTAACTGTGAAGTACTCAAATTTAGCACTACATTAGAATAACCTGGGGTATCTTTAAAAATCCAATGTCCAGTCACACTTATATTAATTAAATTAGAATATCTGGAGACAGGATCTAGGTATCAGCATTTTTAATATCCTCCCAGCAATTCTAATGTACAGCCAAGTTAAAAAATTATAGGTCGGCAGCAAGGGTTCTCAAACTTAGATTGAAAATTGATCAACTGTGGTTTTCGTTAAAATCCAGACTCTGAGTAGAGCTGGAACCCACTCTACGAAGAGAAGTATCGTAAGAATGGAAAAACAAGCACCGCATATACTCACCATCATGTTGGTAGTAATTGATCAACACTTAAGTGCATGTATAGTAATAACATTCATCGGGTGTTAGGCAGATGGGAGGGGGAAGGAGGGGATAGGTATATACACAGCTAATGGGTGTGGTGCACACCATCTGGGGGATGGACACGCTGGAAGCTCTGACTCGGGTGGGGCAAAGGCAATATACATAATCTAAACATTTGTACCCCTGTAATATGCTGAAATAAAAATTAAAAAAAAAAACACCACAGCTGATCCTAGTGCTGTTATTCTATGAAGCACACTTGGAGTAGCAAGGACTTGACCAACACCAAGTTTTCTCACACAATTTGCAGAAAAGTTTTGAAAAACAAGCAGAATATTAAAAACAGGTTTGCTTATTTATTTATTTTTGATGGTGAGTACATGTGGTGCTTTTTTTTCCATTCTTGTGATATTTCACCTAGTAGAATGAGCTTCAGCTCTATCCAGAATAATACAAGAGATGCCAGATCACTATTGTTTTTTGTGGCTGAGTAGAACTCCATGGTATACGTATACCACATTTTATTAATCCATTCACGTATTGATGGGCACTTGGGTTGTTTCCACATCTTTGCAATTGTGAATTGTGCTGCTATAAACATTCTAGTGCAAATGTCTTTTTTATAGAATGTCTTTTCTTCCTTTGGGTAGATGCCCAGTAATGGGATTGCTGGATCAAATGGTAGTTCTACATTTAGGTCTTTGAGGTATCTCCGTATTGCTTTCCATAGGGGTTGTACTAGTTTGCAGTCCCACCAGCAGTGTATGAGTGTTCCTATCTCTCTGCTCCCATTACAACATTTATTGTTTTGGGACTTTTTGATAAAAGCCATTCTCATTGGAGTCAAGTGATATCTCGTTGTGGTTTTGATTTACACTTCCCTGATGATTAGAGATGTTGAGCATTTTTTCATATGTTTGTTGGCTATTGGCTGTCTTCTTTTGAAAAGTTTCTGTTCATGTCCTTTCCTCATTTTTTAATAGGGTTGTTTAATTTTTAATTCATTAAAATGATGCAATTTCCACACTTAGCAAACAATTTGCAGTTTAAAGTATGTTTATCGTTAATATAAATTAAAACATTTGATGATTTTATTTCTAAAAAATTAATGATTACTTTTCCTTTCCTCTG
>NW_012147841.1:1391061-1399974 GCF_000956105.1 Propithecus coquereli | reverse complement strand
GGAAAACCATTAAAACTTGGAGAATGAATAAAAATATAATTTTTACATATACGTGGAAAGACAAAATTATATTTAGTATAAATTCTGACTCAAATTCGAACTTTTGAAATAAAAAAGCTCATATTTTCCATTTTCTATTATTAAAACTGTGCTTCAAGATCTATCTATGTATTATACACACATATGCATGCATACACACACAGATACCATATTGTGCTTAAAAGCAGAATTATATTAGCATGAATATTAGAGTTTTTCCAGCTGAGTGCTTCTGAAGAATTGTAGCCATTACATTTTAAAGAGCTTTTGTCTTCTTCTAACAGCTAGTGATCTTAATTAGATTTTTTTGTTTGTGCCTGAAGAGTTTCTTAAAACTGTTATTGGGCTTCAGAGAGATTAACTCAAGTTGTACCTACCTTTTATTTCATATACTATTGCTCTTTCAAAAACATATGTCTGTCAGTGATCAAAAATTGCTTATTGAAGAAATTATAAGAAAAAAAGATTCCTCAAAGTAATATATTTCTCTTTCTCTTTTTGAACATATTTTAAAATCATTACTTGAAAAAGGTTATATTTTTTCACTACTCATTTGTTTATTGCAAAGAGGTGGGGCAGAAAAATTATTAGTGCCATATGGCATAATTGTAAACTATAATTGTTTTCTTTGAGGGAGGGGAATGTGTAGAGGAGCACTTACAAGTGGAGGAGGAGCAGAGCACACAAGATCTCTAAGCTCCCATTGTCTCATCCAGAGCTTTGTCCAGTGGGTAGTGCTGGACGCCACACACAATGGCTGCTCTCTCAGTAAAGGGTGCCCTCACCTCCTGAATATTTTATGGATTGTAGGGAAAGTGAGTCAAAAAATTTCTAAGTGAAGTCATAAGAAGGAAATTTGTTTCTGGTAAGGAAGCCTCCCAACTTCCACAATACATCTGCACCTGCTTTTGTGGGCTGATTGGGCTCTCTGTTAAGACCATGTAAAGGTGGAGGACGTCCATTTACAGGGCCATCCAGATCTTTCTCTCTTAAAAATATACACAAGTTTTTTATTTTTTTATTTCCCATCAAATTGTCAGTGCCTGATGAGTATGTATATGCTCATTCTATTAATTAATCATATGCAATTTTGTAAAAGAGCATCCACAAAAAAGTATTGTATATAATGAGTTCAAAAATACATTAATGTATAAATCTAAAGGACACAATTAATGAAAAACTATACACCAACTCTTCTAGTTTACCTGAAAATCTTTATACTAAAGGTATGTACTAGAGGTTCAAATGCATTCTTTCAAAATATTTCTCAGGTTAAAAGAGAACAATTGGAATTTGGTTTGATACACATAAAAGTCTTATAACTACTTGCCAATAATGACTTATGGTTTTCATAATGATTTTGCAATGAAGTATGAAATAAATAATAATAACAGTCCAGGTCTAGGCCAGATAATATCCGAAGTACATTAGAAACATGTACTTACCAATTTTTATTATTGATTATCAATAAATATTTAAATGTAATTATCAATCGAATAAGATGGCATTTACCATCTTAAAATTACATGAGTTTACAAGCATTGAAAAACACTTAATTTACATATCACAATGAATAAAAACAAAAATTGAAATTATTTACTGATAACAGAAACAGGTATTATGAGAAAACCAGTGGAAATAACAATTATAAATATTAAAAATACCTGACTGCCAGTGTTCTTCATCATTTACTATTTCTATAATTTTGGATTAATTATTTACAGTTCTCTGGATCTGCTTCTTCCTTTGGAAAATGAATAAAACACACACACATAGTTCATGCACACACATGCACATTTGAAGGTAATGGGCAAGGTTACATGATAATCCAAATAACTGTTTTGTGGTTAAGCTTTAACATACAAACACTGATGAAATCTTTTTGTTCCATCATTAAATTTGGGGAGAAATTATACAGACACGAAAACACACATTTATATTTATAAACACACATAGATATAAACAATAATAAATAATATAATAAGTTTTATATGAATAAACATATACACATGAATGCATACACATCAATTCATCAAAATTAAGAGTATACCTAAACACTTCCATGGATTATCTGTACAAATATTGAAAAAATGTATTTTCTTATCATTTGAATTTATATTGTATAGGATTTGAGAAAACTAATACATCTATTTTCATTATGACTTTCCATTTTAAGTTAAGTTGATGATTTAAAACAATGAAAATTCTAATTGCTCAAAGACAGATCATATACATCATGGTTCATTTAAAAAATATTTTATACACCAATAAAATGCAAGACAATATTCAAGAATCCTTGGTAATCCAAAGCTAAAGATTCTCAACCCACGAATTTGGGCCTGTAGTAAAAAATGTCCCCAGATGAGTGTAAAAACATATACTGTGACAAGTAACAAAAGACACATACAGAGGAAAGACTAAAAAATATTCAGCTGAGTGGTTCACATATAATTTCTTAAAAATTGGTATTTGACATGATCCATGAATGATAGAGAGGGTATTAACAGGTGGAGGTTGTAGGGAAAGGATTGTTTTTATAAGGCTTTACTCTGTATTATACATTTTGCATTACTCTGTGGGATGGCACTTGCATAGGTCAATGCATCCTCTATAAAAAGGGAACCAACAGAGGCTGCTGCCTTAACTGTTTTCTTGATCTGTTAATTTTCTATGAAAGTTTTATCTAGTAGTCTGTTTTTGCATTCATATACTTTCTCCTATTTTTGTAACGCTGATAACAATGTTAATATTTGAAGAATTGACTGGCTAGGATATATTTTTCTGTTAATGAGGTTTCTGGCATTTTAAGATTAGAAAAATCTTAAAAGAAAATTACCTATATGGTATATATTTAGACGTTCAAAAAACAAACATAAGTAATATAGAATGGATAGAAAAATATATTAACAATAAAAATTTTCAGATAAATTATGGTGTGATAAATAATACCTTTTCTACCACTATGCAGCATTGCTTAGAAAAAATCTAGTGCTATTGTGTGTGCAAGCATTGGAAAAGACATCTTAATCAAATAAAGTCATATAAAAACATGTTTCTAATCATAGCTGTGGGCAATAGCAGTATCAACTAGCTCTTTTTCTAAGATATAAGGAGTGTTACGCCTAATTTATTTTACATTAGTAATGGCCTGAATTACTTTTTAAGACAAAGTTCTTCCTAATTATTAAAACTGTGACTTGACTTTGAATTAAAATTTAAAAGACCAAATCAAGATACATTAAAAGCAACATGCATTCTTTCAAAGACCCAAAGTAACAATTATGGTAATGTCTATAATTCTTTTCATTAGAACGTTGTGCCTCATGAAGTCAATATTGTTGTTGAAAGGAAAAATACATTTATCTTCAATAGCTCAAGTAGTTTAACCATTTAATTACTATATTCCTAAAACTATCATTATTTCATAATTGTGAGCTGGACTAGTATAATGGTGGT
Organism: Propithecus coquereli; assembly: GCF_000956105.1. NCBI lineage: Eukaryota > Metazoa > Chordata > Mammalia > Primates > Indriidae > Propithecus > Propithecus coquereli. The sequence continues at coordinate 1,396,479 of NW_012147841.1, read as the reverse complement.
GTGCATCAGCATATGCCCATTTACTACTAAATGATTTATTCCCCCAGCTGCTCAGAGATGCTTCTAGCCACTCTGTTGCTGAATTTTTTCAGAAATTGTCCTGAGATGAAAAGAGCCACATCACCCAAGAAAATGGTAAATGACAGAATATAAAGATCTGGCGACTTCTCTGCAATGCAGTATAAATATAAAGAAGTGTTTCTCTTTTTTTCCTTTAGGTAGATGCCTAGTAGTGGGATTGCTAGATCAAATGATATTTCTATTTTTAGCTTTTTGAGGTATCACCAAATTCTTTTCCACAGAGGTTGCACTAATTTTCAGTCCCATCACCAGTGTAAGAGTGTTTCTATCTCTCCACATCTTCGTCAGCATTTATTCTTTTGGGATTTTTTGACAAAGACCAATCTCATTGGGATTAAGTGATATCTCATCATGGTTTTGATTTGTATTTCCCTAATGATTAGAGATGTTGAGCATTTTTTTATATATTAGCTGGCCATTATTCTGTCTTCTTTTGAGTAAGACATTCTATAAAAAAGAAATCTGCCCTTAAATGTTTATAGCAGCACAATTCATAATTGCAAAGATATGGAAACAACCCAAGTGCCCATCAATACATGAGTGGATTAATAAAATGTGGTATATGCAAACCATGGAATACTACTCAACTACAAAAAACAATGGTGAACTAGCACCTCTTATATTATCCTAGACAGAGCTTGAACCCATCCTTTGAAGTGAGGTATCACAAGGATGGAAAAACATGCACCACATGTACTTGCCATCAGATTGGTACTAACTGATAAACCCTAAGGTGCTCATTTGGTGGTAATACCCATTGGGTGCCAGTCAGGTCGGGGTGGAGGGGGATAAACCTACAACTAATGGAAGTGGAGCTCACAGTATAGGAGAAGGGCACGCTTGTAGCCCTGGCGTGGGCAAGGCAAATGCATTACATGTAACCAAAATATTTGTGCCCCCATAATATCCTGAATTAAAAAAAATAAAATAAAAAAAGAACTGGTTGTCTATCACAACAATACTATGTCTTGGTAAAAATATGGAGCAAGTAGGACTTTCAGTAGATGCTAGTGGAAGTAAGATTGGTGCAAACACTGATGAGTTTAACAAAATTGAGTACACATGTACAATATAACCCACTGATTCCTCCCTTTAGGGTATACGACAAAGAGGAATGCAGGACCTGTTTAGCACGTCCTTGAATAACATCATTTTGTTCAACATCATTTTATTATAACATTGATGAGGAAAAAAAATTGATTTCCTTCCAGGCCATGTCTGCCTGTTTTTACTGGATCCTCTGGTTTCCTCCCATACCCCAAAGATGTGCATGTTAGGTTCATTGGCATGTCTACATACTTCCAGTCTGAGTGAGTATGGGTGCGTGTCTGAGTGTGTGATGGGGTGGTGTTTTGTCCAGGGTAGGTTCCTGCCTAGTGCCCTGATCTGCCAGGACAAGGTCTGGCCAAATGTGACTCTAATCTGGTATAAGCTGGTTGGAAAATGAATGAATGCAAAGTATTTTAAGATAAAGATTTGTATAGTATGTGATAATCACACAAATGCACAATGATAAAAAATGCAGGATCAAAGCACTCAGAGAGCACAGTGTATTTTTGACTATTTGTTTTTGACCTGTGTGGTGGTAGGTGTTCCTTATAATTTTCATTTGCAAATATTTATTCCTTGATTTAACCCACCACCACCATGACCACCGTCACTCACTGATTCATCAAAAATTGGCTAAATAATTACTTTGTTCTTTTTAATCTTTCTTAAATGTATGCATAGCTCACATTTATTTCAGTGTTTAACATTAGAAGTGTTTGGGTTCTTCATTTAGAAGTTTGGTGGTGATGTTTTTGTGACCAGAAATATGCCCCTAGGAAGTCAACTCTTGTTTATATTGATTAGCTTATGGCAAAATTGGTTTGGTTGTATATAATTTCTTTTAAAGTTGCCATTTCCAATAACCTATCAATACCTTCAAGTAAGAACTTACTGTATTAGTGCTCCAAAACCCATGTACAGAATATTCATAGAGGTAGTATTCAGAATACTGAAATGTCTCAAATGTGTATCATCAATAGACAAATAATCTGCACAAAATGATACTCTATAAAAATGAAAATGAACTGCATACTGCTACACACAAAGTTAAATTTCACAAACATAATGCATAGAAATGTATGATTCCATGAATATATAATACAGAGCCAGGCAAAATTGAATTATGGTGTTAAAAATCAGGCTGATACTTAACTGAGTGGAGAAACTACTGATTCACAGATGGTAGGACAGGGACATCTAAAGTACTAGTCATTTTTTAAAACCAGTTGGTGGTTATTAATTTGTTAATTTTGTGATTATTTATTGAAGTGAACATTTATGATCTGGGCACTTATACCTATGTGTTACACTTCATTTTAAAAGATGACTAAAATGGTAAAAAAATTGAAAGTAACTTTTGTTTGTTTAAGCTCTAAATATAGTTTTTGTTCTTATTTAGGAATAATTAAATTCAAAGGAGGCATATTATATTCAAATCAGTTATGAAGTAGTGGACAGGAGACATAGATTCACATTCTTGTAGTTCCATTATGTATTGATGTGACTTCCAGAAAATGATTTAATCTTTTTGTGCTTAACTCAAGCTTGTCTACATAATTGAAAATCAGAAGACTTTGAGTTAAATACTTCTTAAACTGCTCAGTTTACAAAAGAGCTATTTTGTATTTGGGCTCTCCAATAGAGATTAAGCATCCTTGTTTACTTTTATTCCTTAGAAACACAAACTATTTTAAAATCTGGCCACAATATTCCCTATGAGGTTGGGGTGAAAGGAATATGGTGGCGAATTTCCACCGCGAACCATTTTTTGCCACGTTATGTAGAAGTTCTGGCTAGTGAATTATAAGTGCAAGTGTTGGGCGAGATTGCTGATGTTACTTCCATATTGCTGATTCACAAAGGAAGAGCTCGCCCTTCTTCCTGTCCTTTTTATGCTTGCCTACATTGCCATGACTGGCAATTTGCCAAAGTGAAACAGTCCACTTAAAGATAGAAACCACATCCAATGATGGCGGAGATAACTGCATGGATGCCCCACTGTGAATTGCTTAGCTCCAGACTTCTTTTTTATAAGAAGCATAAATAAAGTTTTGATTAATTCAGTGCTATTAAGCCTTTTCCCCAATATACAAATGAACTTAATCTTCAACAATGTGGGCTGACATATAATTATAATAAGCTATTCTTTGGCAAAAGAACATTAATTTCTAACATTAATTATTATGCATAAAAATAATAGTGAGTGGCAAACATTGAGCATAACACTGCATAATTACTGCCCCTTAATTTGTAATCTCAACAACTAATTTCTGCATACCTCCCTGTCTTTACTGCATAGCCTCCCTGTCTGCACTCATCTATTTGAATTCTTGCTAGAATGTACTTTCCCATTCCTCATCTTTGAATACAGAATTAGTTTAGTTCACACAGTCTATTAATTATACTACATCACTGGGCTTACTTTTTAGAAGATATCATAAAGTTTTTCATATATTCTTCAAGAATATATGAAGTATTTATACTGCTACTTGTACTTTTTGTTTTCTACTTTCTAGTCAATATAGTTGTTATACTGTTCTGTTGCATGATATTTTTACAGCTTCTGTATTTTGAATTTTTTCATTAAAATAATAAATTTTAACCTTACTTATGAAACCTAAGTTGATATTTTTTTCTCAGTTTGAAGGAAGATTCAAAGGGTATGTGGTTTCTTTCTGGGTCATTGAAAACACATGCTGAAAATATATTAATTAACATACAGCATCTCAGTATGCAATAGATATTTTGGGTTGAATTATGCCCCTCCAAAAGATATGTTGTAGTCCTGACCCAATAGCTCAAAATGTGATCTTATTTGAAAATAGTATCATTGCAGACGCAATTGGTTAATTTAAAATTTGGTCATACTGGAGTAGGCTGGGCCCTTAATCCAGAATGATTTGTGTCCTTTCAAGAAGACAGAAATAGGAAGGACATCACATGAAGACAAAAGCAGAGATCGGAGTGATTTATCTATTTAGTACAAGCCAAGAAATACCAAGGTTTGCCAGCCCACACCAGAATCTAGGAAAGAAGCAAGGAATAGATTCTGCCTGAGAGCTCTCTTGAAAAACTAACCTTGCCAATACCTTGATTTCAGACTTCCGGACTCCAGAACTGTGAGGCAATAAGTTTGCTGCTTTAAGCCACCCAGTTCATGATACTTTCTTATGGCAGCCTTTGGAAAATAACATAGTGAATATTGATTTTTATTTATGAGATAAATATATTACTGGCTTGCAGTCAGTCAGCTAATACATTGTTTACTGTTTTCTCCCCCAAAATGAAAAATTCTACAGTATTAAGCATGGAGGCTTTAGAAATAAGCTGAGATCAAATAGTCACTCAGTCACTTACTGTGTGATAAGAAAAAAATTATTTATTTTAGACCTTTTAAGTCTTAAAATCTTATTTATAAAATGTATTAAATAATAATTCCTTCCTAAGTATGTTCGTACCTAATATTTAATGTTAGCTGTTATCTTTAAAGATTTTGCCTATATGGTTTTGTTTACAGAGGTGATAAGTCAACACCACTTTCCCTTGCTTACACACACACACACACACACACACACACACACACAATCTTGTTAACACAATGTGCATGCATTTCAAATGTACACATACTACATAACACTACACAGTAAAGCTACATACAAATTACTCTACCTAATCTTATTAGTCTTTTTTCTCACTGAAGAGTTTAGGATTGACATAGTGAAATGTTAGCATATTTTAATGGTGCCAATTATAATACATGGAGTCACATTTTCTGCAGCTGGTTGTGATACTTCTTCTAATTATTGGTTTTGCAAATGCAGAGTTACTCTGGTATTGTCAAGATAGCTCATGTATGTCTATAACATGATGTAGTAATCTGACAAACTGATGATATCATTGTTTGATTTAATGGAACTTTCCATGATTATTTATTAAGTCATATTAGCATATAAATCTTTTGGTTCCTTCGTGTTGAACTTTATTATACATTATTCTTTCTATTTCTCAGGAAAGAAAATTATAGTAAACTCCTCAGTGAATGACCAAGGCATTGAGGTAATCAGAGGGCCCATGATGCTTTGATCCCCCATTTGTGTTCAAAGCTGAATTATCTGAGAACTTCATTGCAGTTGGTTGTTTAAGCCTAAGAATAGGACAGTTGTGTCAGGGCTGCCAGATGTGGTTCTATATTTGGAATGTATATAATGTAAGACCTTCTGGAAGGAATGCTTTAAATAGAAGGCAAGATTATACTGCATAAAACCAGGAGAGTACCTATAAATATAA
>NW_012147841.1:1387786-1388112 GCF_000956105.1 Propithecus coquereli | reverse complement strand
CAACAAATATTCCATCAATTCCTTCCTTATTTCCCAATCCCCTGGAAGTAAATTCAAGGCAAGATGACTTTTGCTGGCAAAAAAATGTGACCTGATTGATTTCTGGATTTTTTTTTTACTAACAGTGGAATGCTTATGTATGATTCTCCAAATCTCTCTTTTCTTGTCATGACAGCCATCAGTGGACCAAGGAGAAAGAATAGAAAACAATTCCACACATTTCTAGGCTGCCATCCTTAGTCCATAGAGAGTATTTTCCTTGTGGTTATACATTGATCCTCCTGATGAAGTTGACTCTCAATGATTGTCATGGACCATAGCAAATC
>NW_012147841.1:1382376-1384837 GCF_000956105.1 Propithecus coquereli | reverse complement strand
CTGCTGCTACTGTAGCTCTTGCTTTTGTAATAGTCAGAACTTGATGAGTTGATTATAATATTTAAATAGAAATGTAAAACAGCACAAAGAACTAATGCAATCTTAAAGAAAAATAATATCTTTGAAGGACTTACTTTATTTCCCTATTTCTCAAAGTGTGGTCCACAATTCAGCAGTATTAGCATCACCTACACAATTGCAGTTCAGACTCTGCCCTTGAAATATTTAATCATAATCTTCATTTAAACAAAAACTCCAGGTGAATTGTATATACACTAAATTTAAGAAGCACTTCTTTATCAGATATAAGGAGTGACTATAAAGCTAGTACAATTAATACAGCACACAGCATGATATTTGTACAAGGATAAATAGACCAATGGAACAGAGAAGAGAACATAGAAGTAGACACATGCCCACATGGGCACATGATTTATGACAAAGATGGCACTTCAGGGAAGTGGGGAAAATGTCATCATTTCCAATACAAGCTATTTGTTTACTCTATAACCATATGGAAAGAAAAGAGGCTTGATGCTTTTCGAATACCATAATCCCAATCAGTTCCAAGTTACTTTGTAGATACAAATATGGAAGTTTCAACAATGTTTCTAAAAGATAATAGAGGTTTATATCTTTATGATTTAAACAGTCATTATGAGATTGAAAATGTAATTCATAATGCAAGAGATGTTTGTAAAATGTGTAACAATAAAAAGGATCCTATCCAGAAAATGTAAAGAACTCAGCAAATCAGTAGTAAAAGAAAGAAACTAAAAGAAAGGAAGGAATGAAAGAAGCCAGGAAGGAAGGAAGGAAGAAAAAATGGAAGGAGGGAAGAAACGAAGGGTAACAGAAAATGAATTCGACACAGGAATAGGTTCATCAGAAAAGCAGATATCCAAATGGACAGTAAATATAAGGTAGAGTGGTCAAATCCATTAATTATAAAAGAAATCTAAATCAATACACACTATGATGCCACTACACAACTTGGAATGGTTAAAGTTAAAAAAGAAAAGAATGACAATAGTGAGTGTTTTCTTGTTCTTGTCGCTGTTGTTGTTGTTATCTGCTTGCTTTTTTAAAAATAGAGCAATGGAACACCCCATACCTCCCTGATAGGAGAGATTTGAAAGATTCTTTTTTGAAAATTCTTTAGCATATTCTAATAAATGTGATCCAGTGATCATATGCTTTAAAATATTCTCTAAAAAAACTTGTTCATATGTGTATCTCCATAATATATAATATTTTTCTTTGTTTGATACTAACTCAAACTAGCACATAATGCAAATGCCTATTTCACATTGTTTAAATTTTGGAAAGGTTATAAAATGGAATACAATTCACATGGATACAAACTAAACACAAATACATGTAACAGCCTGAAGTAATATAAAATATAATATTGACCTAGAAGAACAATATAAAATAATGTATTTTATATCATAAATTATTTTATAAAAATAAACTTACATAAATACATATAAATATATTTCAATATCAGGAAAGATAAAGGTATATTATTTAGGAAGGCAATTCCAGCTAATGATTGTCTAAAGAAAACAGGAGAGTACACCATCATAAAAATTAAATTACAGAGTACCTTCTGGTGACCACTAGGGTTTTTATTAGAAAGGAGCTTATCAGACCTTCACGAGTGCCGGTCAGACTCTATTTCTTAACTTGGATAGCTATTCCATGATGACTCACTCATGAAATAATTATTAAAATCTGTCATTGGTATTTCATTTACTCTGTATGTGATAATTTACAATTGGAATGTGAATTTAACTGTGTGTTTAATAGCACATTTGCAACCATTTTACTCTTAGCAGAGAAAGGTTGCTGGAAAAGAAAGCTCGTGGCTTGCTTTTAGTAGTATGTACATATTTGCCTAGGATTGCTCATGGTAAATAAGGCTGGAATATATAAATTTATGAGGGAGGCCTTTGTGGAAAATGTCAGGTAAGTCATATAACTATATGAGTAAAGAATAGAGATGTTTCATGACCTGGCTCCTGTGCTGGTGTAATTACGGCCCCCCTTACTTAATTTGTCTTTTAATCTAGGCCAGTGCACATCAAATTAGGGAACAAAAGACCTAGGGAATCATGCTGTAAGTCCTGGCCCTCTCCACATTTCACCTTGTGCTTATTTGCTAAGCTTGATACTGACTACAGTTTCTGATTCATGAGAGTTCGATTGGGAAATTCAATGTCCATACAATCTCAATGATATAATACAAAAAGTAAGCATCTTAATATAATCTACAACTATAACAAAATATTTAAAAATATTTGATAACAACCATTAATATATGACATATTCTTAAATCTATTTGATGAAACATTAAAACAATTCACAGAATGGGAAAAAATATTTGCTTTCTACACATCTGATAAAGGGCTGATAACCAGAATCTATCTAGAACTCAAAAAAATCAACAAGAAAAAAT
>NW_012147841.1:1362961-1380917 GCF_000956105.1 Propithecus coquereli | reverse complement strand
TGGGGATTTTTTCCCAAATCTTTAGCCTATCAATTTCTTCCATTGTTATATTTTGCCAAATTAATATCATACAAATTTGGTTTAATCTAGAATAAGATAATTTACAACTAAGGTAGATTTCAACCTACTTCATTCTATTTTGTCGAGGATTGTTGTCCTGGACCATTATACAAATGCTACAAAACTCTCTGATCACCAACTTTATCCTTTAGTCAACATGGAATAGCATAAAAATTAAGGTTTCCATAGCCTTTTTGCTTGTGACTCTCACAGAAGCACCAAGAGTAATCTTAACTGGTTTAATTAAACAAACATATAATTTCCAAATTAATTATAGAACTGCTTATTTTTGTTCTCAGCTTCAAGGAGATTCAATAGATCAAAGATAGGTAAATATTTTTATAGATATACTATCAATGGAATTCCGGCTCATGACAAATTGATTCAGTAAAGCATATCCACAATGAATAAAACTTGAAAACACTGAAAATTCAGACAAATGTGCCAATTAAAATATGTAATTGGTTGAAACAACAAAAGAGACCCAAGATCTTGATGGGTCTCTATACAAAGCAAACATGCTTAGGAGACAATAATAACAATCTACTCTCTCTAGTTGACTCTTGCCACCAACTGGCAAGGCTTTGCATCTGCCCCTGCCTGATGTCTACAACACTGGTGCTGTCCCTATGGGCCTAGTGAAGACTGGCATTATTGGTCGCTGGCATATTTTCCAATATGTTGGTCACTTTTGCTCCACTCTATGTTACAATTGAAGTAAAGACTGTTGAAATGTATCATGAATCTTTGAGTGAATCTCTTCCTGTGGACAAAGTGGCCTTCAATGTTAATAATGTTTCTGTCAAAGGTGTTTGTTGTAGCAATGTGGCTGGTAACAGCAAAAATGACCCACAAGTGAAAGCAGCTGGGTTTATTGGTCAAGTGGTTATCCTGAACCATCTAGGGCAAATCAATGCTGGCTTTGTTACATAGCTCACATTGCTTGCAAGTTTGTTGAGCCAAAAAAGAAGATTGATCACCATTCTTGTAAGAAGCCAGATAATGGCCTCAAATTCTTGAAATCTGCTGATGCTGCCAAAATTGATATTATTCCTGGAAAGCCATATGTCTGGAGAACTTCTCTGAATATCCCTTTCTAGGTTGTTTTGCTGTTCATAATATGAGACAACAGCTGCTGCAGGTATCATTGAAGTGTTTGTAAGAAGGCTGATGGAGCTGGCAAGATCATCAGGTCTACCCAGAAAGTTAAGAAGGATAAGTCAATATTATCCATAACATTGGCCACCTCAGTTTTACTCAGACAAAAGAATGCCTGAGAGCTCATTTCAATGGGCCATGTAAGCTTAATAGTAAAAGCCTGATTAAAAAAAAAAAAAATGCTTCATAAAACTTTCAGAAGGAAAGGAGAATGTTTCTGGACCATTTGTGTGTGTGTGTGTGTGTGTGTGTGTATGTGAGTGACAGTTTTAAGTTACCAGTTTTTAAAATTAATTCTTTTGAAATGAAAAGAACTTGACCAAAAATCTGTCACAGAATTTTGAAACCCATAAAAACCCATGAATGAGAGAGAAAAAAACCTCCCTGTCCTGAACAGACCAATCACCACTCCCACAGAGCAGCAGACTTAATGGCTCCCGCGTCTTGCCTTCCCTCAGTGAGGAAGATTCCCACCACTGGTTCTACTTTCTGGCTGACAGTCAGTATTTGCCTATCCAGATTTAAGTGGAACACAAAATATGTAAGACAACAGATGTTTCTAGGGGATTTGTTACTAAGTGTAATAGTGACGATTGCTTTTATTACTACTACTCTCCAACAAATTGAAAATCTAAAACTCTACTCCACAAAGAGACCACAACTTGAAGGCATTATTTAAAATCTCTCCTTTTTCTGTCATTTTGCCAGTCTCTCTGAACTGTCTTTAATGCTAGCTGAGATTCAAATTTACATAAGAGCTAGAAACCATTGAGCTGTTCCCCAATCTCTTCATCTACTAACATCTACCTTAAAGGCTTTTAAGAAGGACTTAAAACTTTGGCAGAGGTGGGAGGTAGTGGTAGAGACTTACTAAAAGGTGTGATTTTCTCTTCTTGAAAAGGAATATAGTGCCATCCACGTCTTTTCTCCAACTGCCTGTTTCTTCTCTCCTTCTCTGTCTTAAGTGCTCCAGTTGTCACCATGGTGACGTCCCCCCTTTCCCCAACGCAAGCAACTGAACTGCCTATGATGCCATAATCACAATCCCATTACATCACTCTGCTTGGGGCCATAGGGAAAGGAGGAATAGTGAACAGCCCTGGACTCTCCTCAGGTTTACAAAGTGTTCTAGGGTATGGATAATTACGGAACCAACTGGGAAGGGCCCCCAAATCGTTATAAATTCCGTATTTATAAAGTTTGCACCAATCCTGCAGCTGGAGGAGGGGTTCCTGGGGCTAAAACAGGCCTCTTAGGACTTTGGACTACACTTCCCAGCAGCCTTCACACAGCATCCAGGTAGGGTTGTCCAATGGTGGAAGGGGGAGGTCCTTCAGGAAGGGGGATGTGGAAGGCGGAGCAGAAGGGAAGGTGAGAAGAGCCTTAACTACTACTGTTAAGGGCTGGGAAAACAAAGAAAAAAACCCCACACAAATGTAGATCCTGAGAAGACCTCTATCCCCAAAAACCAAAAACCAAAACCAAACAAAGAAAAGAACAAGTCCTGTATGTAAATCCATGTGGTGTCAGAGTTGGCTTTCTGGGAAATCTGACCATAAACAGTTGAAGCCAGGAGTCATCCAGAGTAGCCAACTCTAAAATGGAAGTTTGGAGTTGGGTTGATTGCTTCTGGTCAGCCGTGAAGACCCTATCATTAGTGGCAGTTGGATCACTAATAAAAAGCCCATGGTTAGTGGTAGTGGTGTAATTATGGAACTTCCATCGCTGTTGAACTGAGATTAAATAGCAGTCGAAAGGAATGTACTTGGAAAGAGCAATGGCTCAGGGTTTTGAGAATTAGATAGGAATTACTAACAACAACTTTATGGAATCCAATCGATGTTGCTGAGTTCAATTAATGCTTTAGAAAGACTGGGGATGATTAATTTCTAATTAAAACCTAAGTGTGAAAGCCAGATGGCCTCCTTGGCAACATGTAAAGGGACTCTTATTTTGTGCAGCTGGAACATAGAAAAATGCTCAGGATATGGGCTGACTTAATTATGAGAGAAGCAGAGCTTCAGAGAAAGTTGTATTCTCAGTCCTAGCAATATGTCACACTAAGGTCAGGGACCTGAAAGGAAAGATTGGGACTCCGAGATTTTATACGGAGTTCCCTTTGTCAGTGCACTCAGAAGTCATCAAATCACAAATTCTCCTGGCACGTTGGACCTGCAGACTGTCCGAATTTCTAGTGTTAAAGCATAAAACTCAACACTTGTTTGAAAAACATACAGAAATCTCTTTCTTGTAGAAAATGTGTGCTTTCCTCATCATCTAATCTCACCTCTCATTCTGGCCATGACTTTAATGATTAGTATTATATTAGTTTCCTGTGACTTCTTAAACAAATTAGCAAAAATTTGGTGGCTTAACACAACAGATATTTATTTTCTCATAGTTCTGGAGGCTAAAATTCTGAAATCATATCTCTGGACGCAAATCAATGTGTTGTCAGAGCTCTGGTTACTACTGGCATTTCTTGGCCTGTGGTCTTATCACTCTAATCTCTGCTTCCGTCTTTACCTTGCCATCCTCTCTTCTGTTCATATGAAATCTCCCTCTGCCTTTCTCTTATAAGGATGTATGGGATTATATTTAGGGCCCATCCTAGTAATCCAAGATATTCTTCCCATCTCAAGATTCTTAACACAATCATATCTGCAAGGATCCTTTTGCCTTAGAAAGTAACATTTTAATGCCACAAGGATGAGGACTCTCTATCTTTGAGTGGCCATTATGTAGCCCACTACAAGTATTAATTCACAATACTACTTGGTATGTAAAGGGCTAGACAAGGTTAAAAAGAAACAGAACATACTGTGAATGAGTTGCAGACCTTAGTCAACGAGTACTAATAGAAGACAGGATGGTATGTGTGTGACCAGATCCTGAAGATGCTGAATCAAGGGTGGTGGCATGAAAGGCTGGACTTAAAAGAATTTTCTACTGCATAAGAGCATGTTTCCATGACACAGCAAGCATCCCATTGAACTACAAGTTTTGGCTGTCCCCTGAGCACTCTAGACATTTTGTGTTGAGGGACTGGAAGATGAGTAAATGAGTTACTATCTTGGCAAGGGTGATTAATTCTGATAAGCAGAAAACTGCAGAGCTGAGCATGTCACTAACCTCTCTCTTCTAAATTTGAACTAAAGAAGAGAAGCCCACAGGAGCCATAGAGAAGCTGCTTCCTGTATATGTGTGCAGAAGTGTATTTGTGCAGTGCAGCAGTATGAAATTACAGGAAAGATAATTTCATGCTTCCAAATGTTCAGGGCTGTCAGAACAACAACAACAAAAATACAGGCAATCTAGGTTAATGGATGGCCGAATAGCAACCCCAAGAGTAAAATACTTCCTAGAGTTATACAGGGTTACCTCTTCCAAGCTATGTGTTTACATCTAAAATAAGACCCAAGCCATGCGTTTGCATTCCAAAGGATTGCCAAAATCTAGGGACCTCTCTCTGAGAAGATTTGTTTACATTAGGGAAATAAAGTTTCTCTTCCTTTCTTGGGAAGGGAGGGTGGCAGCTGCACAGCAGCTCCTCCATAAGATTTCAGATTTATCACTTCAGGGTTCCTCTTCTGTAGTACAGATCGCGGAATGTGCAGCTGACAACTCCCCTCACTGCATTGCCTCAAGTAGATGGGGATAGAGAAAAATGATGTTGTTATTGTTGTAATTCTGATCTCTGATCCAGAAACCTCATGCTTTATACAGAAGAACAATACATATAGATATCAAAAATTTAATCAGGGGTAGATTTTGGCAGCTATAGAGTTGCAATGCTCAGATGTACTTTCAAGAGAAACTATTGTGAACAGGATAGTTGGTAGATACCCTCCAGCTACCACACATTTGGATACCCAGCAGTGCTCATGACAAGACTGCATTCTTCCTCGATTGCTCAGAGACAAGGAATGAATATGACTAGGGAATAGAGTTGGGTTGTTCCAGCCCACTGTCGCACTTCACTAATGGTTACTCTTTCCTCTGGGGTTTTCCATTTACTTGGTCAAGAATTTCTCAAGAGCTTTACTGCAGTCTGAGTCTCCTCCAATCCAAACCTTGTTTTTTCCTCTTTTTGTTTCACAGTTATAAAACCTGTATCACTGTCAGAATGCCCATTAAATCTCTTCTTTGTCTAGTTATGTCTTCATATCCGCAAAACTAATTCTCAGCAAAACTAAACTAACAGAGAAACAGTTTGCATATAGATGGAATACTAAAAAATATACATTTCTCGTTTTGCCCTCCTAGTCTTTCCTCTGTCATAATATGGTCTGAAGAGAAATACAAACTATGAGACTGATCTACTATACCAATGGTATTTCATTAATTCTCCCAATCAGCAACAAGTAACCAGTAGGTTAAAAGTGTTGATAAGAGAGTAAAGCTTACAAAGATTCAGGGATAGCCTATATTAGTAAAAATATTATGCTTCCAGTGGCTTTGTCTATGGATACACTGAGACTCTTCCAAAGTACTAGACAAATTATTGTCTCTTATAACTTCCACAATAAGAAAGGAAAATAAAAAAACAAAAATATGGTAGGCCTCTTTGGGTTCTGGAATTACTGTGTTTCACAATTGGAGCTACTGTTTTAACTCATATACTATGGGACATAAAAGGCCAACATTTTGCTGTGAGTATCATAGCAGAAAATGGCACAGAAGGTCCAGTATATGATACAAGCCCATCCAGAGAGTTTCATTTATCAACACATGATGGTGAATAATACTGAATTGGATTAAGGGACCGATTTTATATCAACAATTTTGCAATCTACAACCTAAGATGCAAGATTCCTATCACATGCTGCACCACCCATTACTCGGAAGGTTCTGGCTTAAAGCAAAGGAATGGCCTGTTCGAGGTACACTTGAAGTACCATTCATCTATGATGCTCTATAATGGTAGGTACTGTATGCAGGATAAAGTATATATTCTAAATCACTGACAATTATGAAGTGCTGTAGCATAAGTAGAATATATGAGTTTACAATCCAGGGAGCATAAGTAGGAGTGGTCTCACTTATCAGCGTTTCCCATGGACATAATTGAGGATTTTGCCCTTTCCATACACACAACTGTGGGCTCTGTTTAGGGACCTTGCTATTAGAAGGAAAATGCTTTTATTCAGGGACATAACAAGAGTCCAATTACACTTTAATCTACAGCTGCAACTTGTTTACTTCAGTATTTCCATTCCAAGAGATCAATTGGCAAGGAAATGAGTCACTTTCCTTTCAGGGGTAAGTAACCTTGATCATCAAGAGATAGTAGAACTAATATTACACACTCAGGCTCTCAAGTGACCCACTTGCACATCTCTCCTTCGCTCAATTGTGACAGTAAAGGGGAAGTTCAGTAACCATGGTCTGAGAAGTGCTTATTGACTACGAGCTAAGACCACTCAGGGATAAAGTTCTTAGTTAAGATATCAGGTAAACCTCTGAGACTAGTAGAAGTGCAAGCCAAACACAAAGGAAATTTAGACTTGGTAGTAGGCTAGGGATAACATAGGTATCAGCTGCATTTACAAGTATGTAACTACGGGAATATAACACCAACCGGGTATAGCAGTGGGGCTTTAGTTCATCCAAGTAAACATCAGATTTTAAGTGCTCCAGGAATAACTGCTCAGCAAAATTATTGAAAAAATATATATCCTGACATATTATACAAATGAGTGGTTCCCAGGCACACAAGAGGTGGTCTATAGTGAATGTTCTTGGGGCTTCCTAGAGGTCCCCTGCTACTGAAATAAATCATTCATTCCCCAAAGGCCATGGGAATGTGAACAGTTTACATCTGTCATCTGAGCCTTTCTCCAGGAATTACTCTCATCTGAAGAAAATTTTCTTGCTCAACGTTATATCTTCTTACCCAAGAAGCCAGCATTCCATGACTGGTTAATGCAATGTATCTAAAAAGGCAAGTTGCCTTGCTCCAATACAAGACAAATCTGTAGCATCATCTCCACCCCAGAGCTCTCAGTTTGATTAGTTGAGACCTATGTTACAAGCGCATCTAAATTCAAATTCTTGTTCTATCAATTTTGTTTCCTTCATTTCTCCACAATGTTCATCAAAAGAGCAATTCCCAATTAATCTCCCAGATATAAACCTTTGTCTCATATTCCATCTCCCAAAGAACCCGACTTCAAAGTCCACCTGTTTAAAGTCTGATTTTTCCAGATTATGAAACTGTTGATATATTTATGTAGTCCAGTAACAAAAAAGGAAATATGAATGCTTTTGCTTTGCCAAAATAACATGAAACAATTTTTAGCTGCCAACATGAACTTGTTTAGAAGTTAATGCATCTCCCAGAACATTGACTTCATAACAGAGAAATTGGAATGTAGAAAGATATTTAAAAATAAATGTTATATAGCAGATGTACATATATCCACAGATAATCCCTCCTCATGTAGTTTTTGATACTGATAGGTAATTTTCATTTGTTATGTAGACAAATAAATCATAAATAGCGGATTAGATCACTTCTTCCTCTATATTATGCTAACTTTACTCACTAACCCTACTACTTAATATTGTTTTCTTGAAAGTTAGAATTTTGATGAAGATTTGAATTTCTGAGATGTCCCATTTAGAAATCCCAATTAGCAGTGGCTTGTACTCTCTGTGCTCTATTTAGTCAAGAAAGGTACTTTTGCAACAGCTGTATAAATTAATTCCAAAAACACACCCAGGGAAACATGAAAACATTCCCAGTTTCTTCAACCTAGCAAACTCAGATTTATGTCCCTTTACTTCCTCCATTAATTTCAGCAGTCTTTCTCCTTTATTGCAATCTCATGATTTTTAAAAACCTTTATCTCATTCAGAATACCTGAAGTCTGGCATACAGGTTAGAATCCCTCTGGACATTTCTGATGTTATAATGAATCCAGAGAAAAAGATTAAGACTTGCTGCCTTTAACCCTTGATAGATACCTAGCATTTGCCTCAGAGTTTATAAGGCAAATATCCTTAAATTTAAAAGAGCAGGATAAGTAAGGTTGTCCTTTAGAAGCAGAGAGAACTTAATTCTTAAGGTTTACAGTTCTTTATCTTGGTACTATCTCTCTTGGCTTCTTTCCCAGAATTTTTTACTGTCCGAATTGATAGTCTGTCAGGGATTTTGACCTGGATATAGTGGATTCTTAGAGTTTAACTCTTTCTACTATTGAATCTATCTCTTTTTATTAATCAATTATATTAATCTCTACTAAGATTTTTATGGATTTGGGGAACTGGTTTTCTAAGGAGAAATACTATAACTTGGCAATTTGTCTCCATCCAGACTATGTAATGCATCATAAACAGAGCAAGAAATTGGCTACTCAGAATCTTTCTTATT
The DNA here is from genome assembly GCF_000956105.1 of Propithecus coquereli. Taxonomy (NCBI): domain Eukaryota; kingdom Metazoa; phylum Chordata; class Mammalia; order Primates; family Indriidae; genus Propithecus; species Propithecus coquereli. The sequence goes on along the minus strand of NW_012147841.1, from coordinate 1,372,324 downwards.
AGTTATTTCTCTAGGAATTTCTCCCACATTAACTCTGTCTCTCTTAAAAGCAATTTTAATGGAGAATATGAATCTCATGAAGCATATTTAAGATACCAATTTCTCTGTAATTCAAGAAGAAAATTATTCAGGTAGTACAGAACACCAGACTCTCTGTAGTCTAGGTAGTAGATTAAGAGATAATATCCTCCTTCCTACATTTTAACTCCATACTTTGTGATTTTTAATGTACCCTAACATTAAAGACTTCATTATCTTTTATCATCCAAGACCAAAGGAAAAAAATGAAGAAAATAATAGATAAAGGAAAATAAAAGAAGACAAATGATTTGCAGACACATGTAAATATATTTTAAGCTATGATTAGGGGGATATTATCATTTAGGTTCCTAGAAGCTTCAGCTTTAACTGAAAGGGGAAAATACCATAATGACTCTTATTATTGGTGGTGGGATGTAGAACGATATAGCCATTTTGGAAGACAGTTTGGTTATTTCTAAGAAAACTAAACATAATTGTTCTTCATCATATGATCCAGAAATTACACTCTTTTGTATTTACCCCAATGAGCTGAAAACAGATGTCCATGCAAAAACTTGCACATAGATGCTTATAGCAGCCTATTCATAATTGCCAAAATTTGAAAGCAAACAAGATGTCCTTGAGTACATGAATGGATAAAAAAAAAACTTGTGTATCTAGACAACGTAATGTTATTCAGTGCTAAATGAAATGAGCTATCAAGCCATGAAAAGACATGGAGGAACCATAAATCCATATTACTAAATGAAAGAAGCCAATCTAAAAAGGCTACATACTGTAAGATTCCAACAATTACGGTATATGCCATTCTAGAAAAGGCAAAACTATCAAGACAATCAAAAGACCAATTGTTACCAATGATTAGAGAGAAGGGAGAAATGAACAGATGGGTGAAAGAAGAATGTTAGGGTAGTGAAGCTATTCTGTAGGATACTATAACAGTACACATATATCATCATACATTTATCAAAACTCATAGAATGTACACCAAAACTGAACGTTAATATAATCTATGAACTTTGGATGTAGATACCCTGTGAATTTTGGTTTATTGGTTTTAAGAAATGTACTACTCCATTGGGGGATATCAGTAGTGGATGAGGTTGTGCATGTCTAGGAGTAGAGAATATGTGAGAACTCTTATTTTCTGCTCTATTTTGTACCAAACTCAAACCTGCTCTAAAAAATAAAATCTAAACATAATTTCTAAAAGATAAAATAAATACACATATATGTGTGTATATAAATACACATATATGTAAAAGAAAAAAACATATGTCACCTTTAACTAGCATTTAACACAAAGAACAACTTTTGAAATTAACATTTTTGTGGGAAAATTTGAAATTCCTGCTTATCTATGTTAATCTAATTCATCGCTACTGGAGTTTTAATTTATAGATCTTTACTAGATGATTTCAAACTGTTAAAAAAAGATAACAAAAGCATAAAGGGAAGTAAAACTCAACAGAAATAAAGCGAGGAGGAGGAGGAAGGATGAGTTGGGTGAAAACCTACCTAACAGGTACAATGAGGAATATCCCATAACCATGACTCAAGAATTATAAAAACAATCTGTGTAACCAAAAATATTTGTACAACCATGATACTTTGAGGGAAACAAAGAAAAAAGAAAAGAAAACAAAATACCCAACATGCACACATGTTCAAACAAAGTAATATATTTAAATTATGTTCAATATAAGTATCTGGTCACTTAATATTTTGAATATGTTAATCGGCTTGATTTAGCCACTTCACGAAATTTACATACTTCAAAACAACACGTGGAATATGGTAAATATATACAATTTTTATCAATTATAAATAAATAAACACTTTTACAAGGGGAAAAAATTATTAGGCTGTTTGAGGAGATGGAGTCGATTTATAGCTAACTGAAAACGCTCTGCCTTATATCTGGGCTAAAATAAGGACAGTGGATTTATGATATGTTCTTAAAGCCTAAAACCCCACAGAGGACCTTCAAGGTGAGTGCATTTAACAATGGTTTGCAAATGGCCTGACCAGTTTCTTGTTTACATTAATTTATCGAACATATTTTGATGGTTTAAAAGAGGGACTCAGGGTCTCTGATGTTTTGCTGCCTATATCCTTTGTCTTAAATAATAGCCATATATTAGTATGCCCTGTAAATGCTGGAAAGTCCTTTCAAATACATTACCTAGAAAAATCTTTGCACTATTCAACTCCTCTAATCCGACTAAATGAGTTAACGATTCTATCAATTTGTACTACATTTATTTATTTATTCATTCATTCATTCATCTATGTATTATTTCTGGTTGGAATATAATTCCCTACACCTATACTCCCTATACAACTCTCCATCTGTTATATTGTATATTTTTCTTTCTTCTTCCTTCCCTCTCCCCTCTGCCCCCCAACCGCTGTTTGGTCTGATTACAGCTTTGTGTCGCTGATCCTTTGGGGACAGGCATGGTCCCAAAACAGACCTCTATTCTCACTCAAAAAAGCTTGGATTAAATCAAATTTAATAAAGAGCTGCCTTTTCCATGGGCTATTTTGGGTTTTTCTTCTGGTTTGAAAGCAATTTGTCTTCACACACTCTAATCTTTGAACATTCCTCCGATTATATAAGCTGAATAAACATATATACACAAGGAGTACACTCTTTTGGAAATTTTAATTCCCTACAATTTACCAAAAATCTTCATTAGCTTTAAAAAGGGAAGGGTCATTGAAAGAGCATCTAGGCTTCTATTCTCACTTCACTTGGTCTCCCATGTCAAAATTTCAGGAGGGTGAGATGAATATTTAATTGTAACTCCTAGATTTTAACCTTCAGTAATTGGACAAACACTGGAGATATTTACAGATATGGGAAACATTGATTATTTATTTGACTAAAAGCAGGCATCGGAGAATAGCATAAAGAGTTTTTGTTGCGACATACTGTGTTTAAGCTTCCTATAAAACATTCAAGTGAAAATAATAAGTAGGTAGGTGGATACTTGAATATCCCTAAAACTATAACTCAACAGGAGCTTAAAAAGAACGTTATATTTTTGAGTTCATCGGTATAAGTAATATTATAATTAAACATAAATGTTATTCACAAAGAAAACTTAATGTAATCTGTAATTAAACATTCAAATTATTTTTCTATTCTCATTATTTTTATTATTTCAGATTTGCTCAACCATCCCCAATTTGCATAAACCCCAAGCAAAACCTATTGATCTAGGTAAAATCAGTTTTTTTTTTTCCCATTTTACTCCACCATCAATGAGGAGTAGAAATGACAATAATAAACATAAAATTTGTCTTGGAACATTTTCTTGGAGAAAACAAATAAAAGCTTTTCAACAATGAAGTACTCCCTTTAAATAATTATTCTTTTTTGCTTACTCTCTTTCATTGAAGTACAGTCGACCCTTGGTAGTTGTGGGGGTTGGTTCTAGGACCCGCGTCTCTCCCCTCTGTGGATACCAAAATCCACAGATGCTTAAGTTCCTTATATAAAATGTGTAGTATTTGCATATAACTTATTGGCAATTATTAATACTACACTATATTATCCTATATACATGTCAAAATATATTTGGAGAAATATATCCTATATATTTTATAAAGTGAAAACAACCTACATTTTTAAAGGTTATGGTGCTGACTAGAAACATCACAACATTTGGATAAATTGGCTCAAAGAAAAAAATGTGTGTTTTTTTCCACCAGAGATTTATATGCTCACATTATCATAACTTAAAAGAGAAAGTCATATGAACAAGAAAGCAGAGAAATACAGAAAATTTAAAAAAAAAAAAAGAAACCTTCTCAAAAAGAACTGTGTATGTAACTTGGTGAAAAAATATAAGAAAACTGTCTCCCAAGTGAGCATGTTCTTTAAAGTTTATTTCAAATTCAGCCCAGTAAGAACGGAGAATGGAAAAAGAAACCTTAGAAGGCAGAGACAAAGGTTATGGAGAAACGTCATGTGGTGACGCCCCCCCTACTCTCTGGGAGGAGAACTTGGCCCAGTTGAGGAGCATTCCCTATCCAAAATGAGGCACCATGCTAATAACTGCTTACGGAGATGTCAGTATTGCTACAAATCAGCGACTTCCGCTTATTTTCCACTCTCCCTCCTTCTTTTCAAATGGGAGTATTTAATATTGCATATTGGGTGCTCAAGGGGCAGAGAGTTTGTCTTTTCATTTTATAGATATCTGGATCAGGTCTACCTGATATAAAGCCTACTACATATCACGCAGAGATTCTGTACTTGAGGTGCCTCTTGATGAAAAAGGTGAGTTTATTTTGTTTTGAGCTCAAAACTGAGAAAAATATTTTGTGACCAGAGGGTAAATTACAGAATTTATTGTTCTTATTATATAAATAATTTTACTTCCGTATTTCAAAACCCTGATATGATAGCACTTTCTGGATCTCTTTTAGTGAGGGAGATATATAACTTGCTCCATCTAATGAGTTGTTAGTGAGAGTAATAAGTGCCACTTCCAACTGGGGCATTATATTGTGCATAAAAGATTATCCTGAGATCTCTCTTACTCTGCCGGGGAGAATGCCAATATTTAGGCTGCTGGCTGCTCACTCACCTTGAGTCTTGGAGAAAGGAGAAGCCAGAGAGTTGCCCAGTTTGGGGCAGGTAATGTGAACAATATCTAAACCTTTGTTGTCATAAGCCACCATAATTTTAGAACTAGTTATTTTGTAAATTGGTTGTACTGGCCTGCATAACAAAAAATAATTAAAGAATTTTCACCTGCATTGTTTCATCGATTCTTCAGAACAACACAGTAAGTTTTTGGTGTACTATTTGTGAGTTAAAAATAAGGAAAGATTTAAAATATATATTCCTTGATTTTTAACCATATGTTTTATTCCTTACTTTTTATTAAATACTATAGTCAGTCACAATGTTTCATTATTAATTCATCTTTATACAATTGTTAGGTTACCTCTCCTCACTTTCAATAAGTGCTAAAAATATCAAGTTTACAATAAAATGGCATATTTTTAATAGTATATTTGTGTGAGTCAGGAAGGGAGAATAGATGTTAGTATAGTACTTAGAGCTGATAATGCTATTTTTATAACAGCCAAACTTAAAGGATTCTTTAGAGCTAAGTGAAGATATATTACATTCATATTTCATAATATCTACCTAAATTTTGCAAATTTACCTTTTCCTTTGTTTAAGCCATAAAATATTTTCTTCAGAATATACCAGTACTCTTCCTAAAATGCTTTCATAATATATATTCACAGTGAATGTTTGTCCCTTTGTCTTATTTTTGGTAGTCGGCAATGTAATTTTTTATGATGGTTTGTCCTTTCTTTTATAGTATAGAGAAATAATATAAAGGGATAAATTGTAAAATCAGACTCACAAAAATCAGATATCTTGCTCCTAATCAAACTTTACCAATAGATCAAAGATTATAGGTTATTGCAAGACACAGGCAGAGCGTGGAAGAGTCTGAGATCACCAATCCATCTACTCAGATATTTTTGGTTATATTAAGATACACACTGGTCCAAACTTAACATGTAAGTTTCTACATGATATAATTGGGGCATCACTTTCACAAAGAGAGCTAGCTAGATTATTGCATCATTCAGAATCCAATTAGTTGTTTGAACAGGGAGGGTTTAATATAAAGACTCATTAATCATAATATGTGATTAGATAATGAGATATTGGCAAGCGCAAAGTAAAGGAAAATAAAAACATTGAAATAACAAATTTAAGGAGCTATCACCAATCTTAGGACTGAGAGAAGGTACCTGAGGAAGAACCCACATCCCCCAGAATAGAGCTCTCAACTTTGTTGGAGAGGGCACAGCTAGTGCTCACTGGGTGACAGAGAAGTTCTGTGATGCCATGCCAGCAGAACCTGCAGGGAATATGGCCTCCAGAACTTGCCAGAAATTCACCATCTGAGGTACTGGCTAAAGCTGTTTACTGTGCAGTTCTGCTGCCCAATGTGCACTGCAGGGTCCGCGCACTGCGGAAGGGCCCAAGGTTTGAGAAGTGCTGGGAAGGGAGTTTGTAGCTGACTGCAATGGACAACAGGAGTTGGACACTGGGAAGGGGTCACTCTTCTTCAAAACCTCTCCAGAGATGGGAGGTGTCAAGAAAGCTTCTGGATGCCAAATATTGCTGCCCGCCATGTGCGGAGAGACTTAAGCATTAGAGAAACTGTGAACACTTTAGGAACCTACAAAGCAAACATATCCAAAATGGGAAACAAAACTTATTTTCTCCTGCAATGCCCTCTACTGACAAAACTGTCTGCTAGCTGGCACAGAGAAACAGATATTTAAAATGACTCAAATCTATTTTCATAGAGTTGTCTAAAAAGATACATTTGTTGCTGAGAAGCAATGAATTTATAACCAGCACAATCATCAAATGTCACTGTTTATTATTGTAATAATTCCATATCTAACTTTAACATTTTCCAGAGTAGCATACCCCACATGTCCATAAATTCCAGGTGTGCTTGTCAAAAGTAACCTAGACAGACCAGGTATACCCTGCTAAAAACATTCCATAGAAGAAAATATTCTGCTAATAAATGGTATCAAAAGATTCAATTAACATGTTTAGAAGGTGATTTGACTAGACCATTTGTCCTGAGGTATCTTCAAGGAAGGAAGCAAATTACAGACTAGCCACTAATCCAATCCTGAATGATTATTGGCCATACCATTTAAGTAATGCAGAGAGATGGTTGTGGTTTGGGATATAGTCAAGGATTTTATTATCCGAATTTGGAAATATAGGAGAAAGAACTAAGTAAAGTATCTATGAGCGAGAGGCAGAATAAATATTATCATAGAAAATGTGGAAACGTTGACAGTACGAAAATTTCAAAAACAATTCTTTAAACATATTTCAGATTTCCTATAATCAATATTTTACACCTGTATTTATATTATTACTTTAAAGTATTAATCCTGGCTTGGGTGAGGCAAAGTCATCACATGTAACCAAAATGTTTGTACCCCCATAATATCCTGAAATAAAAATAAATGAATAAAAAAGTATTGTTTTATGCTCATTTACCAAACTATAGCCTCTCTGTCATCTCAACTGCATTTATAAGTTCACCAAAATATTCATTGAAATTTAAATAATTTCAGTCTTAAAAATTAGCATTTTAGATTGTTAACATGATATTTTACACTGTCACCACTCACTATATATTTTGTAGCAAATAATTCTTGGCAATCAGTAACAATATTCACTGTTTGTTTTGTGACATTTAAGAACCTGTGATGAACATTCAGAAATATCAAAAGATAAGTCTCAGTGTCATAAAGACATAAGGTATCATAAAATAAAATTGGCTTCACAGGTTTTTATCAATTGATGGCACATGTCTTGGTTTTCAGACATCTTCCCCAAGTAAATGACTAAACAGTGTTTCCTGAAGGAATAAAATCCATCTCATAATAAAAATCAGGGCATATGCAAATTTATTTTATTTTCTTTTATTTTGCAGAGAATAATTCTAGGAACATCAGCATTTTCTTAGAAAAAAATCAGGTATAATATAGATTTTTCTAAATAAAACCAACATTTGAAAATCTCATCTAGTTTCTTTTTTTTGGACTTTTAAAACTTAAATATAGTCATGGTAGGGAAAAAACAAAAATGATGAAGTCTTGGCAGCGATTAAGAAGGAAAAAGACAAAATAAGCATGACTTCTAATTTGAGGTGTTATGTACTATTATATAAAATTAGTAACTATAATTTTAATTTGTAATTGTGGAATTTGTAAAAATGTCATGTGTAATTGATCAAGACCAATTTCATGAAAGGCCTCCAAGAGAAACCTGTATTGGTGCTCTGAAGTTTAGCATCTATTCATTTTGGCATGCACATAGTTCTGATTGTTTCCACTCAATGGAGGCACTTAGCACCCAGAAGTCAACAGCCTATGGTCTTGGTCGCAATAGGATGATATTAGAGCTAACAATCTAAATAAGTGTAATTTCCTTAAATAGCTGTAGGAGCATTACTCAGGTGAAGACCACTATAGAGTGGAAGTTGCAGAGATCACAAAAACTGCCATAATTTTAAATTGCAGAGCTGCATTTCTCTCAGGTCAATTTCTGCCACCAAGTAAATCACAACTTTAGTATGTTAAATGGTGTTTAGCAGCCTGACAAAGTTAATTAGTTTCCAAAGTATTTAACTTATTCATAGTGAGTGACTTACTGAAAGAATCTTGCTGATTATGGAGTATAGCCTAAATATATTACTATTATTAATAAAACTAATTATGTAATAATTATCTCATGATTTGACATTAGCTTGTATGTTCTAAAGACGTAACACTAAATTAATTCTTCCTGAGCAGCATGCTGCCATTTAGTGTCTAGGAAGTGGTAATTTACTGACTAATACCTAATGCCTTAAGATTTCCGTAACACATGGGGATAAACACTTTGTCCCTAGGATAACTGTTCTCATGATTTATCATGGAATTGTGCCTAGTAATATAAAAGTGAGACATTTAATTAGAGCGCTATACTTTAGTATAGCACTCTCATTATTTCTTTTTTTAATTTTATTCAAAAAATCTCATCTTTTCTTACGTTGTTCTATATTTCATATTGGTTTGGATATTTAAGTTTTAACCTAACTTGTTAAAAAAATTTTCTTCCTCTAGTTATAGCTATTATTACCAAATATGGGAAAAATGAAAATCATCTGAAATCTTGCCAATTGCTTTTGTCTTGCCTGTTATTTGATTTTATTTGTACTTTTAAAAATTAAGGATTAAAAAAAACCTGAATTATCCTATCTATACTGTATCTTGGTTTCTATGATTTCCTTATGTTATATTTAAAATATATTTACAACTGAAATAATATGCCTTAAACAGTGTAGAAAGCATAATTTAACTGTTTTAATATCACAATGTATAATCTAGTTTTGTTATGGTGTAAGGGATTTGTATTCGCTATATAAAAACAAGAAATAGGCTGCTGTCGTATACTGTCAGGATTGAAGTTGCATCCTCTTGACTTTAACCAAAATGCTTAACTATGTTCCAAACCCTGAATCATACTTGACCTTAGTTTTGGTCAATAGTTTGATGACTCAATATTGAGTAGGTCTGAATTTGTTCTTTGTAGAAAATGCTTGCAATATGTGTGTTTCTCCTTTGTTCCTCTGTGTAAAATTCTCCTGTTTTGAGACCTAAAAAGCTTCAGTAAATTGTTTTCCCTTTCTTCAAATTCTGTTTTTTTTTTTTTTTTTATATTGATAAATCTTTCGTGTTGGGTAGCAAATCTCT
>NW_012147841.1:1355356-1362911 GCF_000956105.1 Propithecus coquereli | reverse complement strand
ACAGAGTATGCACTACACTGGGTATTTTATATTAATAGAATACAAAGGATATAGATAGCAATTAAAAAGAGACACTATCTTCAAGAAACTCACTGTCAAGCAGTGATGGCAGATACTTAACAAATAGCTACAGAACAAAATAGTAGAGAAAGGTGTGATCAATTTGGTGAAATAATAAAAGTTATTAAAGTGTACATGACCTTTCTGCTCTTAGATCATCATCAGTATAAGACTCCAAACTGTGCATGATTAATATTTTGAAACTCAGAATGATTTCTGACATAATATTCATAATGACTGATGGACATGACTCTAAATAGTATTATTATTCTGCCCTTATTTCAAACAAAATAGTCATCTAAATGTTTTTACAAATTTCTATTGAGTACAAACCTTCCTGATGAAATCATCTCTGAATCTGCTCTCATATTTAACAGTTAATTTTAACTATATTTTTTCAATCTAGCTTCATGTTGATACAAAGGTCGTGTTCTAACATCAGTTTGTTATATCATAAATTCTGGAATAATGGCATCGACTTCAGAATATATTAGACCTTTTTTTCTTTTCTCTTTTGTTTTATTAAGTATTTAATAAGCATCTTTTTCCTTTCTCCTTGAAATATTCTTTTCTACTAGGTCTGATTCCTACCTTTACTCTGAGTTTCTAGAAAAATCTTTTATATTTTACTATGGTATCCCTAGCTGCAAGTTCTTGAATATAAGAAAAGCAATCAGGCACATTTCTGTAATTTTTAAAACTTAATTCTTCAAAAATATTAAGTAGCATAAATATTAAAATACATGCCCCAAGATTTTGGCAGCATAAAATTAAAGGCATTACTCAGTGCAAAAAAATTAAACATTTAGAGAATTACTAAGATGGGAGACAAAGAAATATCTGGAAGAATTTGAGCCCATTATTACAAATATTACTGAGTTTGGTTCTGTTATTAAATTTTCTACTCTTTGATTTAACACACTTTTTTTGTATTCAGTCAATTTTACGTAAGTCAATTTAAGTAATAATAATACCACCTACAATTGAAAGAATGATGAATAATGCAGAGACAGAAAACACTGAAAGGATAGATTTTAAAGGGCTAAGTCTTGTAGACACACTGAAATCTAATACACACTCATCTATATGCAACACGGCATTTTTTTCCTCATCTTCTGGGGTAATAATATTTTTATCTAATGATATTTGGACCATGTCAAACAAGTTTTAGTGACTTAAAATATTATCAACTCATGCCATTGAGGTTAATACAAGAACATGATATTTAATTGAATACTTAAAGTTATTAATAAATGATAGTCAATAGAATTCAGATCAGCTAAACAGCAAATCAATATACTCAAAGCAATATCAAAATACAATAAAAAAATAAGCAATCTAAGATATATTCCTTTTTAATCATCATATGCCTATTCTTAACAAAATATCAGCTTACTTTAGTGCAAATAGAAAAGCAGGAAAAAAGTAACAAACGTTATCCCCTATTTGTTGATGAATTAAAATTCCTTAAATGACTAACACTATATATAAACTACATATACAGTGAATAAGATGAAAATTACGACCATTTATGTCATTAGAGTAAGAATTTCATCTGTGTAGTTTGGATCCTTAGAGAAGCCAGTGCAAAGATAGGATTAGACCTAGAGGTGAGTTTTTGTGAGAAATACCTGAGAGGAAAAGTAGGAGTGGGCAAGGGAGGCCAGAAGAGATTTCAGACTGTGATACAGGTTTGACTATTGTACAAGGAAGAGAGAAGGCAGAGTGGTTGGGAAGAAGGAGTCTCAGACTACAGTGTGTGGTTATAAGAAATATTCAGTTAAGTCAGTGGCAAATCCTTGAGCCATAGTCATTGCATGTCGCAGAAATGTCCTCCATCTATATCCTTGATGTATTCAGTCACTGGCTGGGTGCAGACCATGGGTCACCTGGCCTAGTGCAAATGTATTGCTAGTTTCAGAAAGCAGCGGCTGAGACCAACTGTCAACCACGCCGCGTGACCAGGAGATCTGAGAAGCGTATTTTATGTCTGTCACAGTCCATAGCTTGTGTCACAAGGTCTATTACTCCACACAGATTTGAAAAGCAGCTCCTCAAGGGTTCCCGTAAGCTTCTCTCCCTGAAAGAAATCTCGCAACAGAGATAAGTGGGAAAAGCTATAGAGTTGCCTGTCACCCCACTTGATTTCAGCATTTCAGGTTGTACTCATCCTCTCCCTCCTTCATTTTTAATTTTAAGTTCCTTCACCTTTAATTATCAACTCTGCAACTTGGTGACTTAACTAATGGCATGACTCAAATCTTCATTCCTACACCATTTAACCCTTTTTTCATTATTATCTTATTAATCTGGAATCAGTGCCTGTGTCCATTCACAGTTTCAATACAGGAAATAAGCACTGGGAGATGCCAGGGTAGTTCACCTGAGTTCCACATATATTTCTGTTCAAGTATTTAAAAGGAAATCTCTCTTCTCCTGCAGATCCTGTCATTTATACCTGTCAGTATAGTGATTCTTCATCTGCTGGTCCATATGCATAGGGATTGCAAAGTGTCCCAGCAGCCCTGCAACTTGAAGTCCAAAGAGAGCCTTGCTAATTTCCCGGCAAGTGAGCACCCCCTTTGGGGACTAAGGCTTCCAAATCCAAATCCACAGAGCCCTGAGCAGCAGGGACAGAGAACTCCAACAGTCCCAGTGGATCATTTGGAACAATAGCAAGGAATATCATTTCTGCTTTGCCCATTAATTCCTAGGCTCACATATGAAGTGACTGACCTAAATATGGCACCCTATATTTTGAAAACATTGCCTCTAGATGAAACTCCAGGTATGTTTTTAGAAAGAAACTGCAGCATTCTGTGAAGATGCCTATTTTTGATATCACTGGTAAGTCCCAAGGTCACCAGGTTCACTCCCTCACTGTGCTGTAAAGTTGGAAATTCAAAGGCAACAGTACTAAAATTGGCCTTGGAAAATGTAAATCTGTGCTACTGGATCTAGCAACTCACTTTATGTGTCCAATATGCCCATTCCAGAGTAGCTGATAATAAAGTGGTTAATATCAACTGGAATTGGCCAATTCATTTACATACTTGATTATTCATTGCTTCCATGTGGATGAATGCTTCCTGGTGGGTATTAATGTGTTATATAATAATCCTAACATTTCGTTGTTATTGCTGTGCATCTGTCTCTGGGCTTCTTTCCACCAAGACCTCCTTTACTCTGATCTTCAAGCTTTATTTCTACAAAATACTGACCAAAAGACTAGGACATTAGTCAATATCTACAAATCCATATATTCTCACCTTGGCTACTTTCATTTTAAATAATGTGAATTACCAATTGAACTACTCATAGTTACTCGCAATCAAAATATTCTTCCCTCCACTTTCTTTCAAGAAATAGCCTAAAAGTAGCTATTGAAATAAAATCACTGGTGATTTTTCATCTTGTAGCCAAACACTGGGTGAGCTGAACACAATCCAAGCTCAGGCAATTGCTTCCTCCTTTAGCTGATTACATAGCTCTCCTACCCCCATCTCATCAGCTGTAAATGTGAGATGAATGAGACACACACCTCCAACTGTGATGGGTGATAGAGTTGTTTGGGCTATATATTCCTGCAACTTACTCATGCCTGGGTTCAATCCTGGATGTACCATTTGCATCTTATGATGGACTGATGATCCCACTTTGTGACTTCACAGATAAACAGAAACCAACTCAAAATAGGCAGTTTCAGAAATAAGGATGCTTGATGTCCCTATCAGAACAGCTCAGTATCATGTCACAAGCTATTTTACTAAGAGTGTAATATTCTGCTGTGGATAGCATGACCTTGTTCCAGAATGCAAAAGACCTGCATTTGGATTCTACCTTGAGGACTTGAAAGGGACACCATATTGTATCTTTTCCTATCATTGAAATCTCCATTACCATAAAATATGCCAGAATCTCAGCCTAGCTGGCAGAGTTGTGTGTCAATGTGAATCTACAGCAGAGCTTTTTCTTAACCTTAACCTAGCCTTTTTTACCTGTGATATAGACCAGATTTTCCATTCCTAAGTATGGAATGTACTGTTTCCAAAATTCAAACAGAGATTTTTATGAGGTGCTATGTGCTGTTCTTTGTGATAAAGATTTCAGATGTAGCTTTTGTTTTTATTTATTTATTTATTCACTTTATTTAGATGGCTGATCCTTGCACACTCCTGGCCAACGAATCCCTGAAATCTTTATAGAAAGATAGGTTCATGAATCTTTATAGACTATATATCCCATCATCTGGAGAGCATATGTTTAAGGGACTTAAGTATAGTAGCTACCTTTTGCTCATAGTGTCCAATCAGCATAATGTCATTGAAGTAATGGATCAGAATCATATTCTGTAGGATGCCAGGTGGTATACATCTCTTTGGAATACACAATTCAGAGAATGGAAATATTAACATAGCTCAGAGGTGAAACTGTAAATGAATATTGTCAACTATCTCACATGACTACACACTGTATCTTATGCACTTTTCTCATTGAAATGGAAAAGAACACGTTCACCAATCAATAGCTGCATATTGCATATATAAAGCTGTGTTAATCTGCCGTAATGGAGATAATACATCCAGCCCTACTGCTGTGATCAGGATACTATTTAATCAAGGTTAAGAGAGTCTTTAATCATTTTCCAGGTTCCATCCAGTTTTTGAAAGGACCAGGCTAATTCATTAAATAGACATATAATAGGGACCAGAGCCCCAAATCCTTTAAGTGTTTATGTCTCTAATAGTGACATTAATCTATTATCCTTTCTGGATTGCAATACTTTTTTAATGTATTATGTCTGCTTGGGTGGGAGGAAGTTTTAGTTTGTATATATTAAGACCTTTTATGTTGCTGCCTATCATTTTTATCCCTCCTACCTCATTTTCATCCTGACAAGCCCCCTAGGCTTTGTTATGGTAATTGCTGTCTTCTGTCTTCTGCCAGTTAAGTGCTATCCTTTGGCCTCTTTTTCTTTGGGGGTGCACCATTCCCTTGGGTAGCAGTGACACCAAATCTATGGCAGTCATGCTGATGCCCTTCTCACCCACACTTTCCTGATGGCCTTGGTAACTGGTATGTCCTCTGGGTTCCCTGTGGAACATGATTCTGTGATGAGTCTTCTGGTCTCTCCTATAACCTGCATTTCTACATGCCTACTTCCCTCAGCTTCTTTGTTTCTCTTTAACTGTCGGGCTAACTCAGTCATCTTCACTTCACTAGGCTGTGGTGATTTATCTTTAAAACTTCAATAAACTGTGCTGGCAATGGCATTGCCCAGTGTTTGGAATCCTTTGCAAAAGTGTTAAATCCAATACCCCAAGAAAATGTCAAGTCAAGACTTTTACTTATTCAGTCTTAAATTCTAGCCCCCTTGATAAAGCATCTTCAAACTTTAATCCCAGAAACATTGCTCTGGTCCTTCCCGAATTTACCATCTAATTGTTATAATATGTTCAGTATCTAGACTTTTTCTTCCCTTGGTAGGCCCTATACATGCTGAGATTTAACCCTACTTATTGTCTTAGCAGCCAAGAGAAAAGGTAGTGGCATTCCTGAATGTAGCTGTTATGTTTTTCAGCATGGCAGAAGTGCAATATTATATTATGTAGGGAAGAATCGGACACCTCTACAAGCTCTGAGCTAATATCTTCAGCAGCATCCATCCAAATGTTCTCTGTTCCATGCTTAGAGGATCCAGGTTGTCCAAACCCACATCGTGAATTTATGATTACATTCTTGCTTTGTTTAAGCATTTAAATGTCTCTGATACACTGTAAAATCTTCAGTCTAATCTTCAGTCTGCTGATTAGTTGCATCTGCTTTTCAAGGAAAATGGTCTCTTGTTAAACGTCAAAAGAAACCCTCTGGAGCTCACACTGAGCTTTTACCTACATGTTAACCCTGCGTCTCCTGTTGTACCTCAGTAGAGTGCTGGTGCGACTTAATGGTAACAAGCTAACTCCACTGTCTGTGTTGGTGTGCATCGTTGCCTATATTATCTTTGTAAACCCTGAATCCTTGCACTTCGGTGGCACTCTCTTCCACCAGGACATTTTTCACATCACTTGCACTGTTTTCTCAGAAGGAAAATACCAAAATGGATAAGACCAACAAAGGATATATTGATAAAAATTCTTCTAACAGAAAAAAGAGAAGATATTAGAGAGGTCGGAAGTGCCTGGAGACCATGGTGCATATTTTAATTCTGTGGAAGAGAATGGGGAAGAAGGATCGAATAGAAAGGCTCTCAGACTATAAAGCAGATGTAAGAAACTTTCAGCCGAGCTGATGAAGAGTCCTGTAGCCAAAGTCTCCATCAAAGCTGTCTCACTTTTGTACATATGGGTCTGTTTTAGTATACTCTGCTACTCTCAATAATTAGCTTCAAGCTACCCGTGGGGAGTGTAGCTTTAGCACTAACTTGATGGTAGATTCAAAGCATAGTAACTGAGGCCCTTTGTCAATTTGCCTCTCAACAGGAAGAGGTCTGAGTCGGACATTTTGATTGTTGCCATATAATTTCATCATCATCACAGAATATACGCTCCCCAAATATGTGGATAAATGAGCAGATAATATTGTTCAAAACATTTTAAGTTCGTGTTTAAACATTGCATTTTCTCCTTGCCCTCTCTTCCTTATTTTGAAATGATAGATAACCTTAGACTAAGAAACAATATATTTCCTAAAAGGGGAAATCTAGGAGCTCCCCAGGTGAATATAAACTAGATTCATGATTAATCCACCCAGGAAATGCTGCCTAAAAACACAATCAACACAACAGAAATCTGAGTTGCTTCACCCTGCAATACTTGTACAATGTTACCATGTATCTAATACCAGTGAACACAGTACTCTATAGTTCACAAGGTGTAGTGCATTTGGGGTGAGATGTGCTCCCATATGAATAATACTTCTGCCATTTTCTGTCTTTAGAAACTGGGGTGAAATGTATTCCTCTAAATCTCAATTTAATATAAAATATCTAACACAAAGATTTTTAGGGGAGAGAGGGATTTTATGGGATCAAATGCAGAACTTGGCAGGTGCTCTGTTTATATTATTCTTTTGATTGGTGGACTAGCAATATTTGCTATAAATTTAGGCATTATATTGAAGCTAACTGAATATGTTTATGCTCTTTGCTTTATATGAAAAGCTACATTAAGACACCATTGTATATTGTATTTGACTTCATAATAGTTATGTTCCAGGAAGAACATTATATTATAGTGTTTTCATGCATATGTGCATTAAATTAATAAAAACATGTAGCATTGTATTTCAAACCTGCCTATACACCAGAATCATTGTGGGATATTTAAAAATATTAATATTCAGATTCTTGTATTTGAGCTTAGATGTGCTTAAGCAAAATGTCATAGGATTGAGTTCTGAAGTGATGCTTAGTTATCTAATAAAGCACAGCTTTGTACTGTAGTTTGATAACCATCCCCTTAGAATATTTGGATAAATGAAGAAAAGTATAATG
>NW_012147841.1:1353027-1353531 GCF_000956105.1 Propithecus coquereli | reverse complement strand
TTGTGTTAAACTTCCATGTCTCATTCATAAAAAATAATCATAGTAGATTTTATATAAGGCCAAATTTGGACTCTTAGGAATATCAACCATTTTATATAATTAAAGACTTGAGAAAAGGAGAGCACTTCAGTGAAGTAAGTTTATTTTAATTATATCTAGAGTTTTGACCATATACTTCAAAATAGCTAATCTGGAGTATGAAGAGAGAGCAATGTTTTTGCTTAGGCCAGGGGAATCACATGTCTCATTTATTCTTGGTCCATTCTACATACTACTTAATCTTCTGAGGAACGAGGGCACTATCTCCTCTCAAGTGCGTAAGAAGTATTATACCAACTTAATATGAGAAATATTTGATGATTTGTTTTTAAATTAACAAAAATATAAGAAATAATGGATTTTAACCTTTCTTCCACTCTTATTTACTACTACCATGGCAAACATAGATGTGATTGGCATTTTGTGGTGTAGTAGGGATGAGTTTACAATGCTCGAAGCAATGCA
>NW_012147841.1:1352489-1352944 GCF_000956105.1 Propithecus coquereli | reverse complement strand
AGAGAGAGAGAGAGAGAGGCTCAAGTCAGAAGCCACTGTCTTTCTACAACCCAATCTCAAAAGTAACATGTCATATCTTTACTTTGTTAGAATATAAGAAAATATAGTTGAGACAGAGGCATCAGACAAAACCAAATAAACGTAGTTTTACAAAATGAATAGCCTGGATTCTGCAAAAATGTCAAGTTATTAAGCAAAAATGAAGATGAGGAAATTATATTAATTTAAAGAAGACTGGTGGATTTTGCCTGAAACATGACAGGATTCGCCAATATGGTCATTCAGGCCAAAAAAGGCAGAGCTTAAGCTCTTTCACTCTGTCATCTTTAGCTTAGCCATGCTTTATTCTCAAGGAGAGGCAAGAAGATGGCAGGGAGTGGAAAAAGAGGTAAATTGATTTAATAGGGTCTTAGGAAATGTACTCTCTCATGAGGAATGACATAAAGCACGCCTGG
>NW_012147841.1:1350495-1351409 GCF_000956105.1 Propithecus coquereli | reverse complement strand
TAGATGTGATTGGCATTTTGTGGTGTAGTAGGGATGAGTTTACAATGCTCGAAGCAATGCAATATTGGTCAGGAATAGACAGAAAGTACAGAAAACACACAATTTTATAGAATCTTTTACTAATCTATTTAGTAATCTATTTTATAAAATGACATTTTAAAATCGTGGAGATTCAATAAAATATATTTACCATATAAAATAGCAGATTAATTTAGTGGAGAGCTAATAAAATATGGTGGAAATCCTGATGGATCATTTGAAAAATAGAAAGTTAGGTTTCTGGTTCATCTTACATACAAACATAAATTTAAGAAAATTTAAATATTTAGATTAAAAATGCAAAATAATAAATTATTTTACATATCTAGTCATATATTTAGGTTAATCTCTTATTCATGACATCTAAGGGAGAAATCAGAAAGTATATGTGAACATAAAAATTGAAAATGAAAAAAAATCACACATAAAGTATTAATTGTGAATATATTTGAAAAATACTGGATGAAATTTTGATTTTCCGATTTTGAAAATTTACAAGTCAACAAGAGTATGATGGACCTTCATTAATACATAATTATAAAATTTATGAATTGACAATTTACTAAAGGAAAAGAGAAAAAAACAGACCCAAATTACTATACTCCTAGAATTTAAATTCTGTTACTAGTGAAATATAACTCCTTTGCAGGGTATTTTGATATTCAACAGGACTAGTTATGTATACTTTTGACAAAGAAATTGAGTTTCTGGAACTTCAATTTTCTGAAACTTTAAGGTGAAGACTAACTATATGTGAGCAAATACGTACATAATATGGATGCCCATCACAGTATTAAAAGGAAAAAAATTCACACAGCCTAAACATCCAAATTCAACAATGTATTTGCAAGAATAATTGTATTTAATATATTCAT
>NW_012147841.1:1345982-1350335 GCF_000956105.1 Propithecus coquereli | reverse complement strand
TATGAATCACTATATAAATGTATCAATAACTATTTGCAACACTTGAATGTAAATATGAATATCAACAAAATATAGTTATTACTTAGGTTTTGGGATTTGGGACATGTTTTCCCTCCCACCTTTGTTTTTTACCATATTTTCTAAGCTTTTAGTTTAGATCATGTGTCTATTTAATGGGTAAGAGGAAAATGAAAAATGATCATTGTTGAAGGTGCATTCTCAGTATAATAACATCTAATATTTATCAAGTTCTCACTATATACCCGGCACTGTGCTAAGCACTTCACATGCATTCTGTCATTTAATTCTTGCAACACACTTATTGGGTACTCTTTGTTACCTTCACTATGTATAAGTGATAACATTGAAAATCAGAAGGTCATCTAAAGTGTTTAAGATAACTTACTGATAAATTACAGCCTACATTCAAGTCAATTTTATCTGTCTCTGATTCTTTGTAACTGTTTTTATTACAAATATATTCAGTTAACTGTAGTAATAAACACATAGATAAACACAACGATGGCAAATCGAATATGGGTGCTTATCTTTCTTTCCCAAATGAACATCCCTAAGGAGAAAAGGAAAAAAAAAAATCTGCAAGAATATTTTAAAAGAAAAATGAGTTGAGGAGAATTTTTTAAAAATGTAAAGATGTCATGAAAAAAAGGAACAACATTCAAATTTAAATTAGTTTCTTGAAAAGACATCTGCATTAGAATGTTTATAGCAGCATGATTCTTAATTGCAAAGATGTGGAAACAACCCAGGTGCCCATCAATACATGAGTGGATTAATAAAATGTGGTATATGTATACCATGGAGTTCTACTCTGCCACAAAAAAACAATGGGGATTTAGCACTTCTTGTATTATCCTGGATAGAGCCGGAGCTCATTCTACTAAGTGAAGTATCATAAGAATGGAAGAACAAGCACCACATGTACTCACCATCAAATTGATATTAACCGATCAACACTATGTGTACATACAGTAGTAACATTTATTGGGTGTCAGGCAGATGGGAGAGGGGAGGAAGGGATGGGTATATACACACCTAATGGTTGTGGTGAGCACTGTCTGGGGGATGGAAATGCTTGAAGCTCTGACTTAGGTGGGGCAAAAGCAATATATGTAAGCTAAACTTTTGTACCCCCATAATATGCTGAAATAAAAAAAATAAAAAAATAAATTAGTTTCTCCAGCACAAAATTTCTGACACAAAGGAAAGGCAAGTATTGCAGATAACTGTAACCAAAGGGGGAAACAACCCTAGATGAAGCTCTGTCTTTTAGACTATGAGGGAGAGTGGTGGGAAAGACGGTGTTCAGACATGTTGTTGGGTAAGTGAACTCTGCCCTCCTTTCATGAGCACCAACCAGTAGCCAAGTTACCTACTCCCAGGACAGAACAGCAAATGCTAACTTCTAACCTGGAGGGTTAGGGAGGGGTCCTGGGTAACTGGTGACAACAGAGGAAGAAGAAAGAAACTCATCAGTTAAAAGAGAGGACGATGTCATATTTTTATTCCTAAAATGTCCCAGTTTCCTATAGAAACAGTAAGGGAAAATTATAGAAAACAAAACAAAATGGAAATACTAAAAGGCAATCAAATATCGAGGTAAATACAAAGCAATACATATGGAAAACCAAAGTCTTCAAAGAGAGATACCAAATTTATCAAACAAGGGAAATAATAGAGAAAAAAGTTACTAGAGAATAATTAAAATAGATAGATAAACAGAGATAAACAGATAGATAGTAGATGATAGATAGAGGGATGAAATCTGGATAAGCAGAAATTATTACACAACTTACCCAAGTGGACAAAAATTTGATATGTTTAAACATGAAGATCTGTGAAGATTAAATCCATAATTTTACAAATCCATCTAGTAACATATCCAGAAACAAAGAGGACATATGTTGAAAAGAGAAGCATAATAGGAAAAATACTCTCAGAGCTAAAGCAAAGCAATGGTCTCTCTTCAGATTGGTGAAGTATTGGTGGTGACGATAGTGGTGATAATAGTGAAATTAAAATTATAAAAAGTTTTTATGATAAATCTGCACTTGCTGAAATTGATGGGTTAATCAGGGTTGATAGTTCTAGATAGTTACCATGCAATATCTATGAACAAAATATGCTTAACATGTTAAAGAATTTGTAGTGTAATGGTATGAAAAAAAACTGGCTTGTGAATTATGGGGCATCTCTAACATAAATGAGTATTTAACATGTATAGGTCAACAGTGAATTAATATTTTCATAGTGAAGAATGACATATTTGGCATAAATTTATAGCATGACTTTGAAGTCTCTGGATGAAAATATATTCGAATTAATCAATGTTAAATATTGTCAGTCACTTATTTGCATAATGTTAAACAATTCAAATGTTTACCTTTTTCCCTTTGCATAAATTTGATGCATATTTTCCAATAGGCATTTAATATTATCTTAGTAATATTTTATAAGATTATTTTACATTAAAGTCAATGATATTATTGAATGACTTGAAACATGATGTTGTTTGCATGAGAGAAAAATAACATGGAGTTATATATGAAATTCATTAAGAGTTTTATTTTATAGCCAAAAATACATTATAGTGAAACCCAAGAATGCAGTGTATAATTTACCCCATGTTTAAAAAATCTTGAGAATTTCCCCCTTTATCAATTAACTTGCACTGAATCAGACGATAAATCAGTTTTCCACTCCTTGTTTTACTGCCATTTGCTATCTGCTCACCTTCCTGGTGTTTCCTGCAGACTCAGTATTGTCAGAGGTTGATAAATTGGTTCTTTCACTTAGAGCATCTCCCTTGCCCTCTAAAGCCCCAATCTATCTGCTGTTGTCTGTGATTCCTGACTACAAGGCTTCGTGGGATATTCTGTCGGCTCTACTCAGCTAGGCTGAAGAAGGAGACAGGTTTGCTACGTCAAAATTTGTGAGCATGTAAAAGATTCATGATTTTTTGAACAATTTCTTTTTTTTTTTCTTTTTTGGTTATTTCCCTTCAATTTCTCTAGCTGTATTTTGCTTTTATGGCTTTTTAATTTTAATACGTATTTACATTATATAGTTTAGTGATACTTTTTTCTCAATAATGTGGTTCACAAATGTGTATTAATGATATTAGGGCAAAATAACATTTTGCTGGGGCACATGAGTCAACATGAAATTATAAAGACATTTTATTTAATTAGCTGATTTGTTTATTTAATTGAAGAACACATACAGTGACTGTTGTGATATTAGAAAAAGAAAAAATCACAAATATGACTGTTTAGAAAATTACATAAAAATTTTAATGTATAAATATATTAATCCCTTACTTTTGGTAATAATTTAATAAAATCTTGATGGTTGACATTTATATAATAAAATAAATAATTTACCTTAGTCAAACAAATTTAAAGTTGAATAAAAATGTATCTAAAATATTATTTAAGATGTTTTAGTCTGTTTTATATACTATATTGACTTGTACTATAATACAAAACACTATAGCATTAAAACATATGGATTGTGGCTGAGAAAGGGTTGGACAATGAATTAGAGACGCTGTAACTGATTCTTGAGTTTAAATGTCCTCACTCAAATACCAGCTGTCTTTAAAAGATAAAGTCTTCAATCCTTTCTTGATGGAAAAAAAATGAGGTATCTATCATAAAACTGAATTTTTTTAGGCACATTTGTTTGTGATTAAATTGTCTATATACCCTGAAACTGTAGTCTTTCTTCCCTCTATACCCTCTTATAGAAACGTTTTCTAGATATATATGGTAACTTTTGTAATTAATATTTGTTTGTGACTGCATTTACTATTGTCTCTTGTATAAATACATATTGATCTGCTTTGTAGTCAACTTCCAAACAAATTTTAAATTGTCAGTTTATGGTATTTAATCAATGAATAAATATTTTTTTCTTTAGGAAGGAATTATGCTTCTTTCCTATTAAACAATATTTTTAGGAGGCATAATTAGAAAAGAATGTCCGTCTCAAAATATGGCTGTATCCTCTATTTTCTGTTAATAAAAAAAACTTTGGTAATTTTGCAATTATCTTTATGATCTTTGTTTTTAATCAGAAGGGGCTTTCATCAATTTGTCATATATCTAAGTTGCTCAGTCTGTTTATGCAAATAGTCATTCAAATACATGAACTTTTTTTTAGCTACACAGAAAAGGTTTGAATGGATTTATCATCTGATTTAGTTAATAATAGTCAATTCTAGCTCAACTAAACTCCAGAATTGTTATCTATAAAACATAATTACCTGGGCCGGGCGCGGTGGCTCACGCCTGTAATCCCAGCACTCTGGGAGGCCGAGGCGGGTGGATT
>NW_012147841.1:1338339-1345772 GCF_000956105.1 Propithecus coquereli | reverse complement strand
AAAAAAAAAAAAAAAAAAAACATAATTACCACTGAAGATTTGAATCTCTATTACTTAGACAGCAAATACATACTTTAAACTGAGAGAAAAATTGCAAGGGAAAATGATTCACATGAGCTGAAAAAGTGAGAACAATTTTAGCATAATTTAAGATTTCTGAAATGCCACCTTATAGGTCTAAGATATCAATTACCCTCATGTTATATGTATCTAGTTCCTATTAAATATTAAAGTTTACATACATCTATGTAATGAAGGATTATTTTTTTAAAAATTAAACTGAATATACTTCAAAACTACTCAAAGTTTTTTAAAAGCAAACAGAATCAGACTTTTCTTCAGTCTATTTTGAAATTAATTCAATTTTTAATACATCATTAGCTGAATTTCAAATTAAATTTATGTTATGAGAAACTTGCACATAATCTTTTTTCTTTAAAATTTAAAACATTTTTCATAAAAATAACAATACTTATGATCACTTATTAGTGATATTCTTTTTTTTATTTCTAACAAATATGTTTGTTATTAGCTTTCCAAATAAATCCCCCACTGGCATGAGAAACATAATTCAAAGCAAATTTCTACCCTGAGCCTGTTATATAGAATGTCTTCTGAATCATTGTTGGTCCTCAGAGCATCATTTCTACTCTCTCATGTCTCCACTGAGTATTTTGCCATTAACAATTATAGCTTACACACCAAGATTCCTCCACTATTTCAAACCTCTGAGGTAACAGAGTGAGATCACTGCCGTTTCTTGCCCCAAAGCACTCAGTAATTTCTTTTATTTTATTATGCTGTAAACTTCAATTGGTTTCGTTGTCCTTGTGAAAACATATTTTGTGATTCCTGTACCCCAGGTCTAGGGAATCAATAAATCTCTAACCTCCTTTCTATGTATAAATGAGCTTTGAAGGCACAACTGAGATTGGATTAGTTTTTCTTTTTTTATGTAAAGCCTCTAACATTATATGTTTTTAAGGGGATTTTAAACTTGGTCAAGTCACATATGACATCTTACAATTGGCAAATATGGACAGAAATGTCCATAAAAACCGCTAAGACCATTAAGATCTTAACATACCAAACTCTTATGGGCACATATGCAGGCTGCCACACACCGCTAATCAAAAACTGTTGATGTTTAAACTGTTTTTCTTTTTTTCCCATGGATGCCTTGAGAGCAAAAATTATTAGATTTAAAATAAGTAAATAAAAAAATACATTTTTTTAAATAAACAAGACCTATAATGTAGTTAGGAAAAGTGTCATGCAGTTATAGAGATCTAGGTCACCTTTGCAAACCTTGTATTATAAAGATATTTTTAAGGTTTTCATCCTAGAAATACATATGTGATATTTCTAGTCAACATGTATTTTAAATTTTGAGTTCACCAAATAATCATTTTCTTTGGCAATATATGTAGTCAGTTCTATGTCAAGAACATTCAACTTTGCTGAAGCATCAATATAAATAGCATTACTCAAGTAAAATCTGAAAACAAAATTGCTTGAATTAGATCCTATCATTTTCCCAGTTTAATGCCTGAGGAAAGGACCTCAGAGATGTGAAATGATCAGCCTAACCTCTCACAGAGTACATAGATGAAGCAAGTGGATTCTGGCCTAGGCCTTGAGCAGAATCCTGCTGTAATCTCCCAGCTCTTTAGCCTCAGTGGGAGCTACAGCAGAATTGAGGCTATTATAGCTTCACTCAGTTCAGAGACCCTCATCCAAATTTCAGATAGAGAATGAGGACCTTTCAGGTTTGACCCCTAGAATGTCATGTAAGCAAGTTAGCATTTACTTGAGCAATGAGGAAATTGGTATCTGCAAGGTTGCTGAGACAATCATGAAAACCCTAAAGCCTGTGGGGTCACTCCATTAACCTTGCTTGTCCTCTGCAATGTTGATTAAGCAGACACTGGAGCATGTCCACTCATCTTGGCAAGGGGAAAAGACTACTAGGGCCCTCAAGGCTCTTATTCAATGGGAAAATTTCTCTTCTAATATCATTCATGACTTGCTTGGTCAAAGCAAGTCATGTAGCCAAGTGTGAAAGAATAATCACTACAAAGATGAAATGTGGATATTGGGGTACATTTATAAAATGTAACATTGACTGTTTCCTTTCTTTCCTTCTTTACCTTCTTAAACAGACTGCCTAATCATCTAGCAAAAGCTTCTTTTACAGAGTCGTTAGAACACATCTTTTATATCACAGTCTTTCTTCCAGTTGAATTGGATTGAGATGATACGTGTCTGGTGGAGGCAATTAAAAGCTATTTCTCCTCTACTTTCCTCTCTACCTTCTATAGTCCACGTGTCGAGATGGCAGCAGCTTAAGAAGGGTAGAATGTAAAAAACTAAGTCACTATATTGAAGATAGGCTCTTCTGACCTACAGCAGTCTTTCTGTGAGTTATAAATTAACCTCTCTTGTCCTACAACACTGTGATTTCAGAATTTATTGGTTACTGCTGCATAGCCTGACCTAAACTGAATAATTCACAGTCCTCCACTATGAACTTTTATTACTTAAGTTTATCTCAAAAACCAGCTAAGGTACATGTGTTTTGCTTTCATATTAATTACACTGTTCTAAAAGAACACAGAGTTCTATTTCTCATTTTGACTTATTCTTTTGTTCCCAATGAAGCTCACCAAAGTAATATAAAAAGCACAAGATGACTTCACAACCTAAATAAGTAACATAAACCATCATAAAATGCCTGAAATTTTCTGCTACTCTCAACAATTTAATATTCTAACTCCCCCGGAATTATCAAGTAAATACTTTGTGTCCACAGAGAAATTAAAACATCATAAAAATACGTTCTCCTTTTCATCATGAAGAAATTAAAAACAATGTGTGTCTAAGCACGTGTATATAATTTGTTCTAATTTATGTTTATTTTATAAATAGCATCTTATATCTTACTCAGATTTCTATTCTGTTGCACATTTTACTCACAGTTTTTAACACACAAAATAAACACAAATGTTTATGCACCTTTTCTTTCATAATGCATACCTCAATCTCATTTAATTATCTAGTCAATTTAATTTTCTAATCATTTTCGCACTCCAGAAGACAAATGTAGAAGGCACCATTAATAATTTCTCTAAAATATAAATTCCCTTGTTCCTTCTTACTAACAGAATCCCAATATCATTTAAGTGACTCAAGGCATACTGACCCTACTCCAAGTTCTAGTTATAAATTCTGAACAAAGTGAATTATAGTGCTTCCAAACTCTATAAAGGTGAGTGGTTTAAGAATGTGATTTTAACCTAAATCAGCTAATAAGACATAAAACGATATCCCCTGGGAGTAGTAATCTGAGTAAAATTCTTTACTCCAGTGAATAACTTGGGCAATTTTTCCATTTTTACACATTGTATTTGATATGTGACACATTTCCAATCATCTTGATACCAAATTAATGATAAAGGTAATATTTGGAAGTGACAAGAATAGAGCAATCAGAGAAAAACAGAAAGAGAACAATGATGAATTATGCATGGATCCTGCTTTAGCCAAGGATTTTTAACGTGAGTTTTATAAACGCTTTACTTTCCAAATCCCTTTGAATCAACTTCGATTTAATATAGAGCTGCATCCTATACTAGTGTCCAGCTAGTGCTTAAACTTGGCAAAATTTTAAATAATTGTAAACGAAGATAATTTTAAAGACTAAATTGCAGAATTTTTTATAATGATAAGTTTTGCATAATATGGGCAAATGAACATACTATAGTGCCTGGAACATATTTGGAGCTAAACATTGCTCACAGGTGAAAAAGTGACTTTTTAATTATTTTTATAACTATTAAGATAATGAAATAAGTTTCTAAATTATTTCAAATATTTTCTTTTAGGAGAAAATGCAGTGTATGTTTCAATGCAACACATTAAATATCACTAATAAAAATGGAAGCAAAGCAAATAGATTTGCTAATTTTTTATTAAAATGTTCCTGTAGGTATTAGGAGATAATGAGCAAGTTAATACATGCAAACAATTTATTAGCTTGAATACTAATATAACGAGAAATACTATGATAGCTTTGAATTGTAGAAGAGAAAATACTGTCAGCGAATGTGTCAAATTGAGCTCTATTACCTCAGTGGTATTTCCATTCCTTTTGTAAGATGCAATTGCATATATTAAATTCGTAGTGGAAATCTATATTTAAATATGAACTACCAGATAATCTAAAATAAGAGCAATTACCAGAAAGAATGTTCAATATAGTGTCTACCTTTTTGATCATAAACTTTTAATGAGATTTCCTTGGGGGTATGGAGGACACATTTTCTAATTTTGTGAAGAATGTCTAACTAAGTGAATATGCACTTATCATCATCATCATGGAAGAAAATAAGATTACAGCCATTTCTATCTCCTGGAATTAAGGGAATCTATATTGGAATCTTGAAACTACCTTAATGGAGATATAAAAGTTGTACTCTAACATAATATCCATGCTTCAAATTATTTCTTTATAAATTAGATTAATGATATTCGCCTCAGAACTAAAAAGATTCTGAACTTTAGCAAGGATTTGGCAGAATTACTGGCATAATTTATATATTCATTAAATGTTTGTCTTGCATTTCTTTTTTTGTTGCTGTGGTCTCTGCTTGCTTGATTTTTGTCTTCCTCATCTTTAGTGGCAGGATGAGGAACAAATACCATTTTCTGAAGATGAGGCTTGCCATACTCATTTTCCATAAGAATGTGTCTGGCTTCATGCTATTGTGTTCTCCCTCTGTCCATAAAAGGGGCATCTTGCAAGGCCCATGTCGGTAACTCTCACAATTGGTGCGCGTAAGAATCACATGGGAAGTTGCTAAATATTCAGATATTTAGGGCTTACTTTCAAGTATTCTGATTCATTAGCTGTGTAGGTGATATGTTTATGTAATATATGTATTAATATTTGAAATCAGAACCCATTATTTAGATCTTTAATTAATTTATTTAATAATTATGTCATTCAACGTATATTTTAAGTTAATAATGTAAAGTCATAAATAATAAAAACGTTGCAAAATAATGAAAGTTTAAGGTTGTTAGAAAGTTATCTTTATTAAATATACACATTATATATATATTTCTCAAAGGTGTTTATCATATAGGGATGGGGTTTCATTTAAGAGATAGATTTCATAAAAGATATGAACATTAATATTTAAAAGTGAATATTTGGATTGTCTCTATTTTCAATTTGGGCTACAATTTCAAACAACATTTTCCTATTTCAAGCCCCACTAAGCTTCCTTATTATGGCAGTAAATTATATGCTCTTTAAAATATTCAATTCATTAATGTCAATTTAGATGGGATGCAGGTCAACATGGTTGTGATTTCCTACAGAGTTAAAACTCTGGATAAATATAGTGAAAGAGATTTTTCATTAACCTTTTATATTGCAATTTTGCATATACTGAATGAATAGTAGTTAATATTGCTATAATATTATTTTATAATAATATGTAGTAGAAACAATATGAACTCTTGTAACCTCCTTAATAAATCAGAAACAAATAATTATATGAAATGATAGCTTGAAATTAATATAGAGGATATAGTCACCAAAAAGCAAGGAATTTAATGGGAAAATTATTTGTTAAAAAATGTATAGTGTACATTTATGCAGTTTAAAACCGAAATAATTGTGCTGTTTTTGAAAATGGCATTTTATCTTAATATGCATAATATTATCATAAAGAGAATTACTCAATAGCTGGCAGGGCTTAATGTGACATGTCATTTAACAAAAAATTTTCGAAGAGATTCAATATTCATAATGCATAATTGTACATGCACAAATGCATTAATGTTAGTCTCTACAGCCACAATTCCTTAAAATAATAACAAAATAAAGCCCTACAAATTCAAGGTTTCAGGGTCAATGCAGAGAATAATCGTAGAAAAGCTGGAACAAATGTTTTGATTCATACAGACACACAGGTACTTACATGTGTACTAATCAGAAAACAATTACAACAAAAATCTATCTGAAAATAAACACTTTATTTTTTTCAGCATATTATGGGGGTACAGATGATTAGGTTATGTATGATGCCCTTGCCCTCCCTCCCCACCAAGTCCCAGCTTCAAGTGTGTCCATTCCCCCGGAGGTGAGCATCGCACTCATTGTTTGTGCATATGCCCGTCCTCTCCTCCCCCCACCCCCCGCTCCCTGCCCAACATCTAATACATGTTATTCTTATATATGCGCTTAAATGTTGATCAGGTAATACCAATTTGATGGTGAGTACATGTGGTGAAAATAAACACTTTAAAAGATTATGATGGTAAGCTTTACTAGAACATATCATTTGGCTCTGTGATATACATTATACAGATCTGTGTTTACGTAGGCCACATGTTGGTAGACATTGAATTTTTAAAGACTAATGAACTATTGATTCCTCCTAATTATTAGTAATGTTATTTCACAAAGTATTACTCCATATGTGGGTATTGATTTCATCTTCAGTTTTCCTACCATTTGAATAGTGACAATTTCTAGCAAAGAAAGCAAAATAATCCAGTTCCTAGCCACAGTCTAGATGAAAACACTAATCTTTGCAGCGAACACAAATACAGAGTTCTAGGGACTATTACAGAAGAAAAGAAAAGTTCAAAAGAAAAGATTTTAGAATTATACTAAAGGTAAGCTACTAACCTTTTTAGAGTACAAAGGAAGCAAACAAGGCCTTCATATAAATTACCTGATAAAGCAAATGCACTATTATAGACTGAGCATTATCTGTAAATAGCAGTATGTATTCAGTTGAAGTTGAACTGCTAACTTAGAAAACATAGGAGGAGCATGGTAAAGAATCTGACCAGAGGATTTTTGCTGGAGCTTGAAGTTTTCAAAAATCCTAAGGGAGGATGAACTTAGAAATGATCATTAGTATTCATATATTTCTATATCAATATGTTTTGCTAGCTCTTTGTTTTATCATGTAATTGAATCATACATGTGGGTTTTTTAGAGTCTAGTCTCTTTCACTTAGCGTAATAATTTCAATAATCATCTATGCTGCTGTATTTTTCAGTTCTTCATTTATTTTCATTGTAGGCTAATATTCCATTTTATAGATGTATAGTACTTTGGTCATCAGTTTATCAATTGATGGACATCTCGATGAGTTCTAATTTTAGATGATTGCGAGTAAAGTTGCTGTTTACATTTGCTTACAGGCTTTTGTATGATGATATAAAGCTTTCATTTCTCCTGTATAAATATCTAGGAGTGAGATCATTTGGTCATATGTTAAGTATAATATTAATTTCATAATAAATTATCTAATTATTTTTGGAGTGGCTGTACCATTTTGCATTCCCACCAGTAATGTATGAATGTTCCAGTTGCTCCAGCTCCTTCTCAACATTTGTAATTGTCAGTC
>NW_012147841.1:1335822-1336388 GCF_000956105.1 Propithecus coquereli | reverse complement strand
AGGAGCCCTGATCATGGACTTCCAGCTTCCAGAACTGCGTGAAAATAAATAAATGTGTTTAAGCCTTTCAGTCTTTGGCATTTTGTTATGGCAGCCTGAGCTGACTAAGACATATGCAAACTTTTTTTCTTCTCTCCTCTCACTTAGAACTTTATCATTATTTCCTATTTAGGGAATTCAATATGAATTTTTCTCTCAGCCTTTGAATTTGGTATTGAATCTTAATGATGTGGATAATGTTCATAAAAAAGATATTTTAAAAATAAGTAAAAACAATCCTCAATTAAAAAAAAATAAGAAAATGAAGGACTGCTGAATGTGGGCCATGTGAAACATGTGTGTTATCTTCTGAGGGCTTTTTAAGCTTTGTCTGATAGTCTGGCCAAAACTACCTCAAATTTATACCATGGATAAAAATACATACATACATGTATACATATATACATACATGTATACATATACAATTGTAAACACAATTTTGCTATGTAATGCAATGTAATATTAATTGATATAATGCAAATCGATTTTGTAAAATCAAATTACTAATGTTTTAAAAATATAATTAT
>NW_012147841.1:1330139-1333090 GCF_000956105.1 Propithecus coquereli | reverse complement strand
ATCAGAATTTTGCAGAAGTGAATGTTTTTCCCTTCTATTCATTATAATTTGTCATACTATTATTTTACAGTGTCTGATGAAATTTTATTGCAATGACAGAAATATTCATTTATAGAATAGAGGACAAAAATGTATAAACTTATTCTACCAAATTGTAGTTATAAGTTTGGATATCGCTTTGAATACACAGAGGAAATATAATGAGAATTAGAACAAAAAGAATGTTAAAAATAATCATGAAAGAACCACCTATTCATTGCAATGTATTCGAAAGTACATTGATGCTGAGTTTTTAAAAGAAGGTCTTCGCTCTGAGAACATGAATAAAAAATAAAGTACTAGAATTAAATTTAATGTAAGGAAATTAGAATACAGAAAGTTAAGTACTGAAATTTGAAGGTAACATAATTGCTACCTTATGTTTAAATAACCAAAAATAAATTATATATGTATACATGTAATATGCTTTTTTTAAACAGACTAATTTCTTTATTTTGAACCACAAAATCACTTATGGCAATATAAAGTAACTAACATAACATTCCATCTTTTCTCAGCTTTATATTTAATAGTTTTTTGTGAATGTAATGATAGAGTATAAACAAGAAGAATGTAATTAAGAAATCATAGAAAGTAAGAAAATAACAAATCAGGATGCAGCTCATTGTCTTATATCCTATTCCTAGACGTTATTTACTGTGTACGATTGTAAATGTAGCATTTTCATTTAATAAGATTTCAGGTAAAGATTTTCTTCTCTTCTACCATATGGAAAAATAATCAAGAAAATGTACAAGGAGTAGTACCATATGTTGTGGGAGGGGACTGCTCGTTAGCCAATCAGAATAAAGAAAAAAGGAAGCAGGTGATCAATCAGTAAACTCTATGATACTATTTCTTTGCTTCACTCATTAGGGGCTCTTACTTTTTACTGTACTTCTCACTTGAGCCTTTTCTCTGGCCCCAAGAGTTAGCAGAGGTATTTTTCTCCTTCATATATTTTTTTTTATACTATGATAAAAAAACACGTAACATGCAATTTACCATCTTAATCATTTTTAAGCATGCAATTAAATAGTGTTAAGTATATTCACATTGTTGTAAAACAGATCTCCATAACTTTTTACCTTGCAAGTCTGAAATTTTATACTCATTAAACTACTACCCTTTGCCCACTTTCCCTGGTCCCTAGTAAGCATAATTCTGTCCCTATGAACTTGACTCTGTTTTAGATACCTTATATATGTGGAATCATATAATGCTTACCTTTTTGTGATTGACTTATTTCACTTAGCATAACGTCCTTAAAGTTCACCCATGTTGAGCATGTCACAGGATTTCATCCCTTTTTAAGGCTGAATAATATTCCATTGTTTGTACAGTTGACCCCTGAACACTTCAGGAGTTAGAGATATTGACCTTCCCATACAGTCAAAAATCTGCATATAATTTCTGATTTCCTGAAAACTTAACTAGTAATAGCCTACTGTTGACCAGAAGCCTTATCAATATCATAAACTGTCCACCAACACATATTTTGTATGTGATGTATTTTATATACTATATTCTCACAAGAAAGTAAGATAGAGAAAAGAAAATACTACTTAGAAAACCATAAGGGAGAGAAAATATGTTTACTATTCATTAAGTGGAAATAGATCATCACAAAAATCTCCATTCTCGTCGTCTTCACGTTGAGTTGACTGAGAAGAGAAGGAAGACGAGAGGTTGTTCTTACAGTCTAAGGGCTGGCAGAAGCAGAAGAGGTGTAAGAACTGGAAGGGACACAGGAGAGCCAGGCATATTTGGTATAATTTTACAGATATCTATCATCATTTTTGTCCTACTTTTTTGCTTTGTCATTTCTCTAAAAATGTTTCTATATGTTAGAAATCCTTCAACTGTCTGTTTTAGTTTCAGTGTCCAGGTCATAGAAGAGTCTATGTTATAAAAGAAGTCCAAAGAGTCTTCAATAATTGGAATCTTACTGCCAAAATGTTTAATCTAAATTTGTTTTTTGGTGCTGCTTCTTCAACATCTTCTTTCTCATCCTCTGGCATAGATTTGAAAGTACTCAACTTCATCAAGTTGTCTTCTGTTAATTCCTCTGGTGTGGTATCTATTATCTCATGAACTTTTCCAAGATTCATATTCTGAGAGCTTTTTCCCTTCACTTTTTTTTTTTAATCATATCTACAATGTCTCTTTCATGATTTCCTGATTGGCTTTGTCATAAATCCTATGAAGTCGTGTACATTGGACACAGTTTTCTACTGTAGGAATTTTTTTTTTTTTGAACTTTATGCTTCCATGGCATTATTTTTAACAACAGTATTATCTTCAATGGTGTGATCCTTCTAGGCTTTCATGATATTCTCTCTATTGGGGCTCCCCAACATAGCATTGACAATCCTTCCCATAGAGTAGTGTGTGTAATGGGCCTTAAAAGTCCTTATGACCCCTTGGTCTAGAGGTTGAATTAGAGATGTTATGTTTCAGGTTAAGTAAACCAATTTAACACCTTCAGTTTTGAACTCCTGCGGTTATGGGTGGCCAGGCAAACAATCAAATGTTAAAATAATTTTAAAAGCTAGTTCCTAATTAGCAAGGCATTTCCTGACTTCAGGGACAGAGCATCAATGAAATCAATCCAGATAAAGGGTTCTCAGTGTCCAGGCCTTCTTATTCTACAACCAAAAGACTAGCAGCTATTGTTTGCCATTTTCTTTAAGGCTCAGGAGTTAGTAGCTTTGTGGGTAAGGACAGTTCTAATCACAAATCCTACTACATTTGCACAAAACAGTAGAATTAGCCTATCCTTTCCACCTTAAATCCTGGTATTACTTTTCTTCCTTACTAATAAATGTCCTTTTGGCAGGTTTTTTTTTTTTTTTTTTTTTTCCAGCTTAGGGCATTTTTGTCTGCACTGAAAATCTGTTTAGGATACTTCA
>NW_012147841.1:1325226-1328919 GCF_000956105.1 Propithecus coquereli | reverse complement strand
TAAGATCAAATCAAAACTTAATGAAATTGACAATAAAACACTATACAGAAGATCAATAAAACAAAAAGTTGGTTCTTTTAAAAAATAAACAAAATTGAAATGCCTTTGGCTAGACTAATGAAAAACAGAAAAGATAGAATTCTAATAAGCTCCATCAGGAATGAAAAAGGAGAAATTACAACTGATGCCACAGAGACACAAGATATCATCTCTGAATACTACAAAAACCTTTACACATTTAAACTGGAAAATGTAGAGGAAATGGACAAATTCTTAGAAACACACAGCCTCCCTAGGTTCAACCAGGAATAAATAGAATTCCTGAACAGACAAATATCAAGTACTGACATTGAAAAAGCAATAAAAAATCCTTCCTAAAAAGAAAAGTCCTGGACCAGATGGTTTCACATCCAAATTTTACCAGACCTACAAAGAAGAAGTGGTGCCTATCCTGCAGAAATTATTACACAACATCGAGAAGGATGGAATCCTCCCCAATACATCCATTTTTAAAAGATAAGATCTAACAAATGGAAGGAGCTTCTTCTATGTTTTCACAAGAACATAAATCATTACTAGAATACTAGCCTAGTACTACACAATTACAAGGTAGAGTATGACTTCAACTTTCTTAATTGAAATGTTGATTCCATTAAGGTAGTAACCTAATGTAGAGAACTGACTTGCCATATTGTAAACCAAAGGTGACCTATGAATGAAATCACCTGCCAATGTATTGATTTTCACTGAACAATAAATGAATACAAATAAAAAAACTGATAAAAAAGGGGAATATGTCAAACATAAAAAAAGGTATTTCTCACAAAGTGCAATGTTTTTACACCTGCTGGCATAGCTACAGTGATGGTTTCATTAATTTTCCTTTTTTTTTTGTTGTCTTTTTACAATGTTCCTTACACTGGATTAATTTATCTTGACATGGCAGGCAACTGCAGCAGCAGATCTCAATCTTTGGTAGATATTGAATAATTCAACTTTTACTTGTCATAACTTTTCTCTGCTTCTTGTGAGCACTTCTAGCATTACTAGTTGCACTTTGTAGGGGACTCATGGTGTCATGCAAGGCTTATGGTATTGCACTGAACATGATTAAAAATACATTAGTATCACTAGAGATTACTGTTTACTATGATGCACAATTTACCAGAGAGCAATCGGTCATTTGGAGATGATTAGCATCACACTGAGGGCATTTTAAGCTTATAGTGGTAACACTTAAGCTCACTGCAATAGCAACAGAGAGTGGCTACAAAATTATTACAGTAGAACAGTATGTACTACAGTTAACTTCATGCAGTTGTGATTTAATACTATATCTTTATGTTTATTTACATTTCTCTTAACTACAAGTGGTATCGTTTATGGTCTATAAGGGTTTGTATGTACAACTTTTGATAAATTTTAACTTTTCTAATAGATTTGTATATATTTTATGGTAATAAATGACAAAATAGACTAGTAACCACATATATTTTATATATACATGATGTATCTTTTTTCCTATTTCTAGGCTATATGGTTTGTCTGCAAGTTTTTTCAAATGGTTGCAAATTTCCCCCAAATTTTCCAATATATTTATTGAATAAAATCTGTGTATAAGCAGGCTTGCATCATTCAAGCCTGTTGTTGAAGAATCAACTGTACATATAACATTTTGGTTTTCCATTCACTTGATGGACATTGAGTTGCTTCCACCTCTTGACTATTATGAATAGATCACATTAGAGATTCAAAGAATAGACATAATAGTAAAGATTAATATTCTTGAGCATTGAATGAAGAGAAGTGTTGGTATAAATGAGTTGTAAGAGATTGTATCAAAGTAAAGATTGTCCTTAAGGTGATCTTTGAATGATATGTGAAATTTGTGTTACTGATCAAGATAAAAAATGATTAAAATAAATGAAGATATATGAAAATTAGTTGTATTCCTATATACTATCCATGAACAATCTAAAACTGATTTAAAGGAAACAATCCCATTTACAATAACAGCAAAAATAACAAAAAATTAGAAATTTATTTAAGTAGTGAAAAATTTTTAAATCTGACAACTGTAAAATATTTCTGAAATTATTAGATATATAAATTAAAAGAAATCTATATTCATGCATTCAAAGATTTGGTATTTTTAGAATGGCAATACTTCCTAAATTGATATAGAAATTTAATTCAATCCCTATCAAAATTCCAACTGCCTTTTTTGTTGAAATGGACAAACTCATCCTAAAATTCATGTGGAAATCTAAATAATCTTGAATAGCCAAAACAATCTTTAAACATAACAAAAATTGTAGATTTACAATTTCTAATTTCAAAGCTACAGTAAACAGAGAATGTGATCTTGGCATAAGAATAGACATAGAAAAATAAAACAGAATTGAGAGTTCAGAAATAAACTCAAGCAACTTTGGTCAATTGAATTTTGATATGGATGGAATAAAACTTAATGTGAAAAGAAGAATCTTTCTAACATATGCTGCAGATATATATATATATATTTTTTTTTTTTTGTAAGTTTTGGGACCTGTTCTGTGTCACTGAAATGTGCTACCAGGGGTGACTTTTTCTAAAAGAAATCTCTGGAGCAGCTCTCATAACTCAAAAACCCTGACCAGTGGATCTACCTTTAGAAAGCCATCTCACTCTGCGTATAAGAGAACATGTTTGTGCTCTATGTCCATCTCCTCACATTGCTGAGGGAACAGACAGGAGTTAAGGGCATGTACTTTAATGTAGTTGATCATTTTTTTTATTTATTTCAGGATATTTGGGGATACAAACATTTTGGATACATGATATGACTTTGCCACACCCAAACCATGAATGGGGTGTGCCTTCCCCCCCTACAATGCTCACTGCATCCATTAGTTGTGAGTTCACCCTCAACTCTCTAATCCCTGGGGAATATTAGTAACATGTGAACACCATAGTGTTGATCAGTTAGTGCCAATTTGATTGTGAGTACATGTGGAGGCTATTCTTCCATTCTTGTGATACCTACTTCGGAGGATGGGCTCTAGCTCTATCCAGGAAAATATAAGAGGTGTTAGATCACCATCGTTTCTTATAATTGAGTAATATTCCATTGTATACATATACCAAATTTTAATAATCCACTCATGAATTGACGGGCACTTGGGTTGTTTCCACATCCTTGCAATAGTGAATTGTGCTGCCATAAACACTGAGGTGCAGGTGTCCTTAAATTTTCATGTATGCTTAAAAAATGAAGGAGTCAAATTTTATTTCACCCTATTGTTATAAGTATCATTTCATAAAAATATTAATCAATTGCCTGAAATTACACATGTCTTACACTGTTGAGAATCAGGTAAGCTAGAATATAAAATTTTTATATCACTGTGCTATCTTTTTAATGAATAATTTTGGATTAAAAAGGACTTTTTTCATTGAGTATAATATGAAGAGAACAACAAAAGGAATAAATCAAAGTTTTCCAAAATCTCATCTTACAAAATAATTTGTTACTGTTTTAATAAATATACTATAGGCTGGGGGCAGTGGCTCACACCTGTAATCCTAGCACTCTGGGAGGCCGAGGCGGGTGGATCACTCAAGGTCAGGAGTTTGAGACCAGCCTGAGCAAGAGCAAGACCCCATCTCTACTAAAAATAGAAATAAATTATCTGGACAACTAAAAATATATAT
>NW_012147841.1:1322927-1323556 GCF_000956105.1 Propithecus coquereli | reverse complement strand
GGGGGAGGAGGGAGGAGGGACGGGTATTTGCATACACAAAGAGTGCAATGCGCACCACCTGAAGGATGGACATATTTGAAACTCGGACTTGGGGGGGACAGGGGATCAAGGGCAACATATGTAACCTTAACATCTGTACCCCCATAATATGCTGAAATAAAAAAATATATATGTGGCTTTACTAAGGTAGGGATCATGGCTTTTTTATTATCTGAAATTTGTAATCTTTGCTATATGCTATCTAGTCTTCACAGAAGTGTTTGTAATAAACAAAGTATGATGAGAAATAATGTAAAAGAAAAGCATGGACCTTGTGAACAGCCAAAACATAGGTTTAAGTCATAATATTTTTTCTACGATTTTGGAAAAATCACTTAAGATTACTATATCAGTGGTTGTAATTATATATTTATGTTAATTCTTAATTATAGAGTTGTTCAGGCAACACAATGAGTTCAACAGAAAGTACTAGTGGTACATTTTGTTCATTTAGTCCCTTTCACAGTCTGTGCATTTCTATCATGGGGCTAAATTGCACTTAAATATTTATAAAAAAAATCTTTCCAAAATGTGGAAAGTTCCTTAATTTGGAGCATTTTTTTTCACATTGATGCAAACTTGCATTTATT
>NW_012147841.1:1318546-1320972 GCF_000956105.1 Propithecus coquereli | reverse complement strand
AGGCTGGTCTCGAACTCCTGACCTTGAGCGATCCACCCGCCTCGGCCTCCCAGAGTGCTAGGATTACAGGCGTGAGCCACCGCGCCTGGCCGTCACTGTCATATTTTAAAGAGCTTTTTGCAAGCCCTTCTCTGCTATTTCCAACATTTGAATCATTCCGATATCTATTTGCTGAACATTTTTCTTAATAAAGTTAAAATATTTTACTTCCTCAAAAGTTCGTTTTTATTGTATGTTGACACCATGAATTTTATAGATTCTAGATCACGTTTACTTTTTTAAAAGGATTTTTATTTCTGTTCTGGCACGAAGCTAATTTACCAGGGACACTATTAATATTGTCAGGATTGATTTTATTCTTTACTAAAATAGTTTAGCTATGTTTCTGTTAGCATTGGAACAACTTTACATTAGGGTGTAGTTATTACTATCATTGTAGGATACACTATATCAGTTTTGATACTATGACCGATGTTCTTATGGTTTTGCGATATTGCATATAGTTAAGTATTATTTAAAATAAGGGCCTGTCTAAAACATCGAAGGAGAAGAACAAAGTCAGAGAACTGATACTACTTGACTTCAAGAGCTACTATAAAATTATAGGAATCCAGACTGTGACAAAAAATAGAAAAAAATAGACCAATGGAACAGAATAAAAAGCACCTATGTGAGTACAGCCAATTGATCTTTGAGAAGGGAGCAAGGCAATACACGGAAGAAAAGTTATTCTTTTCAATAAATAATGCTAAAAAATCTCGACATCCACATACAAAAAAAAAAAAAAAAAATGACATGGACCTTACACTACTCACAAAACTTATCTCAAAATGGATCATACACCTAAATATAATACACAAAAGTCCCCTTGTTTTTTTTTTTCTGCCTAATTTTTATGATTTCAAACAGACATGAAATGACTATAAAGGGTTTTTTAATGAAAAAAGAAAAAAAATTCAATTTGAAGAAACTGCAAAGAAAGTGCGCTGTGCCATTGAGCACCTCGCTTCCATGGAGTGAGGCCTGCGACCTGCTCACCTGGTCGGGGGCTTTCCTCGTTTCCAAGGCCTATTCCCAGCGTCTCCAGCCTTTCTCTGGGACCCCTGAGCAATGCCTTAGGAAAGGAAAACATCGGAACTTTGAATTTAGATATTTCAACTATATTTTTGTTTTCTCTTAAAATGGCACCAGAGGCTGCTTCTGCCTGTGCAGCTTGCTGCCACCAATTACGGTAACTGATTCTCTTTCAAAAAAAAAAAAAAAGGGCTCGGCGACGGCGGCAGCATGGGCGCCCAAACGTTGCCCCCGGCCTGGCAGCTCTTTCTCAAGGACCACCGCGTCTCAACGTTCAAGAACTGGCCCTTCTTGGAGGGCTTCGCCTGCACCCCAGAGCGGATAGCTGAGGACGGCTTCATCCACTGTCCCACTGAGAACGAGCCCGACTTGGCCCAGTGTTTTTTCTGCTTCAAGGAGTTGGAGGGCTGGGAGCCAGATGAAGACCCCATAGAGGAACATAAAAAGCATTCGTCTGGTTGTGCTTTCCTTTCTGTCAAGAAGTAGTTTGAAGAATTAACCCTCAGTGATTTTTTTAAACTGGACAAAGAGCCAAGAACAAGATTGCAAAGGAAACCAGAAACAAGAAGAAAGAATTTAAAACTCCTAGATGATAGAATAAAACTCCTAGATGATAGAATAAAAACTCCTAGATGATAACACAGCAGAAAAATCCATATGACATTTAAAAATACCAAAGGCATAATACATCAATAAATAATGGTTAAACTAGACTTTATTCAAATTAAAAATTTCTGCTTCACAAAATATTCTGTTATGAGAATGAGAAGACAAGTCAGAGACTGGGAGAAAATATTTACAAAAAGGCATTTGATAAGGGACTGTTATCCAAAAAATACAAAGAATTAAAATTCAAAAAGAAGAAAACAAGCTGTAAAACTGGGCAAAAGATATAAACAGTAAACTCACCAAAGAAGATATACAGATGGCAAATACATACACACACAAAAAAATGCTCAACATCATGCCATTAGCAAATTCAAAATTAAAATAATGAGATACAACTACATATTAAAGAGAATAGCCAAAATCCCAAATATTGACAACACCAAATGGTAATAGGAAGTGGAGCCACAGGAACTCTCATTTATGATTGGCAGGGATGTAAAATGATTCAACCATTTTGAAAGACATTTTTGACAGTTTCCTACAAAACTGTAAATACTCTCACCATATAATCTAGCGATTGTGCTTTTTGGGATTTAACCAAATGAGTTAAAAACTTATATCTACACAAAAATCTGTACACAAATGTTTATGGCAATTTTATTCATAATTACCAAAATGTGGAAGCAATCAAGATATCTTTCAAAAGGTGAATGGGTAAATAAAGTGGGTAAATTCAGACCATG
>NW_012147841.1:1311595-1317481 GCF_000956105.1 Propithecus coquereli | reverse complement strand
CAAGAAAAAAAATCAAACAACTCTATCAAAAAGTGGGCAAAGGACATGAACAGAAACTTTTCAAAAGAAGACAGAATAATGGCCAAAAAACACATGAAAAAATGCTCAACATCTCTAATCATCAGGGAAACGCAAATCAAAACCACAATGAGATATCACTTATCTCCAGTGAGAATGGCCTTTATCACAAAATCCCAAAACAATAAATGTTGCTGTGGATGCGGAGAGATAGGAACACTCATACACTGCTGGTGGGACTGCAAACTAGTGCAACCTCTGTAGAAAGCAATATGGAGATACCTTAAAGAGATACAAGTAGATCTACCATTCGATCCAGCAATCCCATTACTGGCCATCTACCCAAAAGAACAAAAGACATTCTATAAAAAAGACATCTGCACTCGAATGTTTATAGTGGCACAATTCACAATTGCACAGATGTGGAAACAACCTAAGTGCCCATCAGAACATGAGTGGATTAATAAAATGTGGTATATGTATACCATGGAGTACTATTCAGCTATAAGAAACAATGGTGATATAGCACCTCTTGTATTTTCCTGGATAGAGCTGGAACCCATTCTACTAAGTGAAGTATCCCAAGAATGGAAAAATAAGTACCGCATGTACTCACCATCAAATTGGTTTCACTGGAAAACACGTAAGTGCACATATAGAAATAACATTTATTGGGCGTTGGGCAGATGGGGGGAAGGATATATACATACTTAACGAGTGTAATGCACACCATCTGGGGGATGGAAATGCTTGAAGCTCTGACTGGGGTGGGGGAGGAAAGGGCAATGCAACCTAAATATTTGTACCCTCATAATATGCAGAAATAAAAAAAAACACAAAAACAAGTGTATGTTCCATACAATATTTAGTATTACTATAACATTTTATTTCTTCTAAATGGCATGCTTTTAAAAAATGCATTTCATATTTTTTAATTCTGTACATTTTCATGTGTTTTCAAAATAGTATTATGTTTCTTGTCAAGATTAAGTTTTATTAAATCATTTCAATTCTATTATGCCTTATGACCTGATATCTTCATGGATGGATATGTTAAATATGTAAGAAAATATATTTGTGACCTTATAATTTACAGAAATTTCTCACTCCTAAAATACCTTCCACTCTAAAAACTCTCATACCAGTTGATGAGAGTTTTTAGAGTGAGCATTCTATATCTGTGATGTAAATTTTTGTGTGTGGAGGTGTTTCAAATAATTGGAAAAGAGGAGGGCCCAGAATTTTTAGTTTTTCTTCTGCCTTATATTCTGACACCATCCCCCACAGAAATCACATACAAAGAATTTTATTTTAGCCCCCCCCATTTAAAAATAGGTGCTAAATATGAAGGCATTTGAGGAGGATATTTAAATTGCAGCACATTTTAAATAGATGAAGTCATCTATATAATCAGGCGTACTGCTATAGGGCAAAATGCATAATGTCAATGTTGAGATTTATCTTCAGTATCATGGGATTTTGAGCCATAGACTTGAAATGTACAACTCTTGTCAGAACGTCCTAAGCTCATAAAAAAGAAGACATTTGATGGATGTTTTTTAAGCTCTTTTTTATTTCCAGAGCAGGCAATTATATAAATCTGTGACAATCACTGTGGTGCTTTAGGGATGAAATGCTGAAGTACAGCTGTAATAGTTTCAGCCTCATGTTATCATCTTACAGGAAGTTGGCACTACTTTAAAGTTAAAAATCTTCTCATTTTGGAATTAGTACTGTGAAACCAGACCAGTGACGACTGGACCTTAAACAAATTAAATTTATTTGCTGTGCTTATGTCTCATAGATACAATTATGCATATTTAATTAAAAATGTGTTTTTATTCCTCATTTGCCTAGCTTTGAATCCTGGCTTCATCACTTTCTAGATTGTATTCACAGGCTAGTTACTTATTTACAGCTCAATCCCCTTGTATTTATAATAAATTTATTAATAGTGCCTACCTCAAAGGAATGTTGTAAAATTAAATTAGTTAAGTTGTCCTATAAAATTCTTGGATATAAAGTTCAATATAGTAAGCACTCAAAAATTACCTATTGCTAATAATACTACTTTACTGCTTATTCTTAAGTAATTACTAGTAATACTATCCTTTTTGCCACTTATTTTGAGAGAAATCCATGTATTCTTTTAAAAGAAAAGTTATCAAGAAATGTAATGACTCCCATTCCCTTTCTAATAGCTACCTATTTAGAGAAATTGATGTCTCCAGCAGAAGTGAAAAGAGATTAATTATAAAACAAACTATTTAAGAACTTTTTTTGCATATTGATTTGTTTTCTGTAACATTTCATACTTATTCAGTAACATTAATACAATATATTGCTTATTGAAAATAGCATGTATACTAAATTCTTACTAACTTTACTAGCAATATTTACACTATAAAATATACTTTCAAGATATATAAAAGCATTTTTATTATTAATTCATCTAACACTATTAAAATTTCCCCCATTTACCAAGAACAGCATAAAAGCTTTTGCTAATCAAAGGCAAAATAGAAATGCTAGGTGCATATTAGTACATCTTAAATATCTTCAAAGAGGCCAGACGACTAAAAGTGAAGAAATTCTGCCATTTTCACGAGTTTTTAAGCATGTCCTGCAGTAAAATATATCATTCTTGTCCGAATGACTGCAGATTGACACATTTAAATCATATTCACCTTCTAGTACCTAAATATTCCAAATTATTGTAATTCCCTCCAATCTTGTATTTTTCTACTGCCCCAAATCTTTAAAAAAATCACCTTACTTCATATACTTCATACCTCACAGTATATAAATTGAATATATTTATTTATTCTATAAATTGAAGTATATAGGTATGAATTCTAGAAAATTATACCAATAGAATTCCAGATATTCAAAATAAAGGAAGTCACACAAGAAATAATAAATATGTAAGTAAATATAAAATATTTTATATATTTTTCCAGACCATTCGAAGATAATTCACTATTTAAATTAAAAACGAATGATTTATTTATGCATTTTGTGTTTTATAGAAAATGTAAAATAAAATTTACAAAAATAATAGCATAAGGCAGGGAGAAGGGAAGTGAACATGCATGATTTTAAGGATCTTAAAAAAAAATCAGCCTGATATGAAATATTTGAATATAAATTTAAATAAGTTGGCTGCATAATATGTGTTTTATTTAGAT
Source organism: Propithecus coquereli (assembly GCF_000956105.1). NCBI lineage: Eukaryota > Metazoa > Chordata > Mammalia > Primates > Indriidae > Propithecus > Propithecus coquereli. Next base: position 1,314,275 of record NW_012147841.1, on the reverse strand, counting down.
TTTCAATGAGCTTTTTAAAGTATAATTTGCATATAATAGACTGTACAAACTAATGGCTTTGAAAACCTCATAAATCTCCTATGCCCCTTTATAATCCCTCACTGCCACCTCTCATGGACTTGTCCCCAGTAAACACTAGATTTGCTGTCACTACACATTAGCTTCAATTTGCTAAGATTTTATGTAGCTAAATCATACCTTATGTGTGCCGAATTATACCTTATGTACATTTTATTGTTGTTGCTGTTGGTGGGCGTGGTCTGGAATCTTCAAGTGAACATAATTTTTTCGAGATTCACACATTTGTTGAGGGCATGAATGATCCATTTCTTTACATTCATGAATAATATTCCATCGCATAGATATATTAATACTACCATTTGTTTATCTATTTACCAGTTGATGGGCATTTGTTTAGTTTCCAGTTTTCACATATTACAATAAAGCAGTTATGACTTTTCAAGCACAAATTCGTGTGAGAACATATGCCATCATTTATTCTGGGTCAATACCTAGGAAGGGGATGGCTGAGCCATATGAGAGGTCTGTGTTTAAATTTTTTTGAAACTCTCAAATTTCCAAAGTGTTTGTGTAATTTTACATCCCTAACAACAGTGAGTGGTAAAGATGTTCTTCATTCTTGTCTGGACTTGGTCTGGTCAGACGTTGTAATTTTAGCCATTCTACTAGATGTATGTGCTATCTCACTGTAGGTTTACTTTGTAGTGACCTTGAGTATCTTTTAGGTTATTAAGTATTAAATGTCCAATTTCCTTAAGTACTAAGTTTGACAGTTGATATATCTGACATTTCACTTTGACATTTCTTGTTGTATTTTTATTGTGAAGGTACATCCTAAGCCTTTCAAACACACGTTTTTGGATTGTGATTATTTTCACATTTTTTTGAGCAATTTTTGTGAAGCCATGGATAAGTCAAAAATTTGAGTTATTTTTGAATATGGGTTCTGTCATAGAACCAATGCAGTACAGACAACTCAAAATATCAACGAAGTGCTTGGGAAGGATGTGGCTAATGAACATACTGTAAGTCAATGGTTTGAGAAGTTCTGTTCTGGTGATTTTAATCTTGAAAATGAGTGGGCGACCTAAGACCAAGGTGGATAATAATGAGCTGAAAGCTGTAGTGGAAGTGAATCCGTCTCAAACTATGTGTGAATTAGCAGCAAGGTTTGACATTGCTATTCCAAAAATACTGGACCATTTGAAACAAATCAGCAAAGTAAAGAAGAATTAAATGAGCGTCAGAAGAGAAATTGTCTTAAAGCTTGCCTTTCTTTGCTGTCACAACATAAAAGTCTAACCATTTCTATATTATATTGTCACATGTGGTGAAAAACAGATTCTTTTTGACAATCACAAGCATTTGGCACAATGGTTGGATAAAGATTAAGTGACAAAATGCCTTCCCAAACCAAATATTCATCAAAAAGAGCTAATGGTGTCTGGTGGTCCAGCACTGGTATTATCTCCTATAGCTTAATAAAACTTGGTCAATACATTACAGTGAATGTCTACTGCAACCAATTGGATAAAATGTTGAGGATGCTTGTGATTAATTAGCTGAGATTGGTCAATAGAGATAGGCCAATCCTTTTTCAAGACAATGCTGGACCACATGTCGCACAAACAACGCTGCTCAAGCTACAGCAGGTGGACTTGGAAAGTCTATGTCATCCACCATGTTCATCAGACCTTACAACAACTGACTACCAATTCTTCTAGGCTTTGAACCACTTCTTGCAAGAAAAAATGTTCAATTCTCAACAAGCTGTGAAAAATACCTTTCGTGATTTCATCACTGCTCGCGCTCCAGACTTCTTTGCTGCTGGCATAAACAAGCTATCATTAAGATAGCAAAACTGTGTCAATAGTTTAGGTACATACTTTGATTAATTGTACTGCTTCTTGTTTAAGATATAATGAACTACACTTTTGATTCGAAATCGGACATTTCATATTTAAAGACCTAATGAGCTGTTTATCATCCATGTATCTTTTGTGGTAAATTGTTCAAAACTCTTTATTTCATTTTTTAAAATTAAATTCTTTATTTCTTAATCTAATTTGAGAGTTCTTTATGTATTCTTTGTTACAGGCCATAAATTGATTCTGAAATAGATTATTGTGTATTTTCCGGGTGTACTTCATCTAAACATGCACTTTTAAATTCAGAGAGCTTTCTCAAGCTGGTGGTATGAAACACAGAGTTTTGAAGCATGAGAAAGACTGAATAAACTGTAGTTGATTTATAGATGGAAGTAACTATGTGAGAAAGAATGTGCCTGGCCTTAAGGAGGAAAGAGAGATCCCAGTTTAATAGTCTGCAAGGAAATGGGACAGGACATCAGTCCTACAACTGTGATTCTGAGCCTGGAAGTGAATTGTTCCCAGGGCCATCATATAAAAGCAAAGCCCAGGGATTATCTAGATTTGGGCCTTATAATACCTTGAGCATAAAATAAATCTTATTTCTCTTGGATTTCTGTCATACAGAATTTTGGGATGATTAATAGGTGTTTTTTAAGGGGATAAATTTGTGGTAATTTGTCATACAACAATAGAAATGTAATATATTCTGGATAAAAGTCCCTGATAAGTTTTGTTTTAAAAATACTTTCACTAAGTGTTTGGCTTTTCATTTCATTCTTTTAACAGTG
>NW_012147841.1:1308606-1310777 GCF_000956105.1 Propithecus coquereli | reverse complement strand
GAGTTAGTAACACACTATTTGTTCACCATAACTTTATACTATGTCTCGAAATTAGATGATGTTAGGTCTCTAATTTTATTCTTCCTTTGCAAAATTATGTTATCTCTTCTAGGTCCTATGCATTTCTACATGAATTGCAAAATTACTTTATTAATTTCTACAAAAATTATGTTTAAATTTTTATTGGGATTGGTCTAAATCTATAGATTAATTTGCAGATAGTTATCTTAAAGAAATCTAATGTTCTGACAAATGAGCAAGGTGTGAGTCTCCATCTATTGATGCATTTTTAATTTTTCTCATTTGTAGATTTCAGTTATATAGGCATCACACTTTTTTGTCATATTCATCTCATAAGTATGTCTTAATTATTGAAGTGTTGGTAAGTGATAGTTTGAAATTTCAATTTCCAATTGCTCATTGCTCTTATGTAAATATAATTATATATACATGTTGACCTCAAATCCTGAAAACTTGTCTAAACTAATTTAATACTTTTATTAGTTTTGTTTTTTGTTTGTTTTCTGCAAATCTTGACAGCACTATTGGCATTTGGACTGTATAATTATTTGTTGTAAAGGATTGTCCTGTGGATTGTAGCATGTTTAGCACCATCCTTAGCCACTACACTTTAGATGCCAGTAGCAGCATCCTACTAGTTGTGATAATTAAAAATATCTGCAGATATTGTCGTATGTCTCCTGAGGAGCACTATCAGCCCCGTTGGAAAACCACTGATAGAGCTGATCATGTCGGCTGTGAATAAAGACAATTTTTCTGATTCTTTTCCAATCTGTTTGTATTTTTGTTTTTCTTTTTCTTGCAATATTGCATCAACAAGATCTTCTAGTAGTATATTGAATCGAAGCAGTGAGAATGAGTATATTTGTCCTTGTCTTCTTCATTCTCAAGTGGATATATTCAGTTTTTCACTAGTTGGAGTAATATATAGGTTTTTCATAAATGCCCTTGTTTTCCCCTTTTTCAGGTTAAGCTATCTTCTATATCCACATTGTTGAGAGTTTTTAAAATTGGGAATGGATGTTGTATTTGGCCAAATATTTTTTGTGCTGTAAACAACAGAGGGCTTTTTAAAAAATACATTAATTTGGGGGGATACATGGAAAGAGAAACTAATATAAGTCTCATGGGTATTTGTCTTGAGCTTCTGGGTAAAGCATCAAAGGAGAAGTGAGGAATTGGCCTAAATGGTTTAGAGATATAAAAATGCAAAGGTTAAGGGTCACAAGAAATAGGATGTATTCAGTAGCATCAAATTCTGTTGAGATACTGAGACTGATGAAAACAAAAATGTGTTCACCGGATTTAAAAATAAAGTGTCTTTGGCAAGAACATTCATTATTGTGGAGGGGTGAGAGTCTTTTGCTGGATTGGAGTGGGTTGAAGAGAAAATAAGATGATGTGGAGGTGGTCCTCTATGAGAAACGCTATCAGGAAGTATTTATTGAAGGTGAGCAGAGAAATGAGAAAATGCAGAGTAAAATATAGTCTTTATAAAGAAATGAGTGGGGTAGATGTTCTGGCTTATTATTATGTGAATAGAGAAATTCATTTGTCTTAAAAATGAAACCAAAAAAAAACCTTGAAAATTTGGTGATAGAGGGGAGAGAACACTACCAAAAGGATAACTGATGGATGTTTTAGTTTGGATTCTTCCAGCAGGCAACTCTGAGATAAGGCTTCTGGTAAAAACAGTTTATTTTGGAGGTGCAGAGCTACCAGTAAGGCAATGGGAAATTGAAAATAAAGAGAAGGCAACAAATAAAGTAGTGTTTCCAAGCCAGCCAGCACAATGAGAAATAGTGCAGGACACACATTTATTATTCTGACAGACAGGAATTTTGGATAACTGTACTTGAGAGATTCCCCCAGTGGTGAATTCCTGGCTCCGATGACATCCAGTAGCCTTCCATGGAGAAAATGCTCAGGCAGGGATAGAAACAGTGGTAGCTGAAAATTGTCCAAGACATCAGAATTATTAAGGCCAAAGAGACATAGACAGAGCACCTACAGCATCATCCAAGTCCAAAATAGATGTGTTATAAAACTGAATATTAGAAATCCCTCATTAATAAGAATGTAAATGTAACAATTGTTATGCAAATTATCTCATTTGAACAACTTTTAAATAATTATTTCAGTGATTAAAA
>NW_012147841.1:1302773-1304624 GCF_000956105.1 Propithecus coquereli | reverse complement strand
ATAGTCTCCATGATATAGCTTTGAGGGGATAGCAGACAGCTGAAAGGGGTGTGGTTATTTCAATGATTTAGAAGCTGATCGAGGAAAATAATTGACCACAAGAAAGTAGTATTGCACAACAAACTCTACTGAGTGCCCCTTAGACAAATTTGCTTGAGGAAGGAAGTCGTTCTCAGTAGGTGACCTTCCAGAGACAGTAGTGCAGGATTAACTCATAGAAAGAAAAGGGGCAAAAACCTTCCAGGAAAGAGGAATTAGAGGGGACTTACATGTCTAGGCAATGTTACTCAAGGTCTCTGAATCATAGAATTCCGAAGGGCAACAGCTATTTGAGATCTTTTATACCATAGTTTTAGGGTCTATCTTTTCTATAGCTAGGAAATGGTGAGTGGATTTTCACAGAGTATGAAAATCAGGCAGGCTCTAAATGGCTAAAACTGCTGATTTGAGCTATGTTTCAAATAATTGATGTGTAAGAAATTGAGTTTTCTGGCTCAAATTGAGCCTTTGAGCTAATGATCCTAAACTGCTATGAAGCAGTAAGCAACACAGGGCCAATATAGAGGTACAATTTTTGGCCCGATTGCTCAGGGTGATGGCAAGGCAGGGTGCCTGCCTTTGTCCCCAGGAGAGCTGGAGGTCCCTCATTATCTACCTAACAGAACCAATAATAAGGCGTCATAAAGACACAGAATTCTATAAGTGTACAAAGTAGGATTTCAAAGCCCCTTCGTAGCCACTATGCTCATTTAGTGGGGGAAAGCCAAGAGAATAGATCAGAAGAGGAAAATATTTTGATTTTTTTCAGTCTGTTTGGTCTATAATGTGACATTATGGCCCCTTTGGGATCTGTCCCTATTTGTAAAACTTGGTGAGTTTTATTTGCCTAAACACAGCATAATATGTTGGCAAGGGCACAGACCTCCTGTTCAGAAGTCAATAAGTAATCTGGAGTGATGTGGTTATAACCCTTAAAGTATGGGCAGAGTCAGCCAAGAGATTGAGAACTTGGGCCATTTGTTTAATTTGTGTGGGTAATTCCTCAGATATGGCTATCTGTGTGGTTTCATGTACATACGCTATTCCTACTGCCTCAAAAACAATTAGCCCTAGGGTGGCTAGTACCAGGGGAATAATTAGGAAAGCTTTATTGTGACATTAGAAAGTTTACAGCTAGTATGGCTTTGGGAGACAAATAGTTAGAGAGGAGGTTCTACTTGGTGAAAATCTATTTGTATTTTGAAAAACCCAAGGAATGCAGGGAATGTTGTCAAAGGCCAGTTGAGGGGAAGCTTGTGCTTCCTCTGGGTCCACTAGGCTCCCTCTGCTGTTTGTATTCTCTGCATTCCTAGAAAAGTATGTTCATGTGGCCTAATGCAATTCTAAGTGGTGCTAATAGGAGTATATAATGTTTTAGTCAAAGCAGCTTGGGTGTTATCTGCCTTGCATTTAGAACATAGATCAACTAAACTGACTGGGCTTAGTTCAAAATTTCCCATGTATTTGTAGGAGATTAGCCTCTGGTTAGTGTTGGATGTCAATGGTTAAGGTATCAAGCTTATCTCGATATGTGAAGTTGATGAGAGAGATTGACTAGGAGAGAGATATTATACTATGTGTACTAATATAAAATTGGAAATGTCCTATATCTGTGCTATGCAATATGGTAGCCACTAGCCGTATCTGGACACTGAGTTGAAATGAAACTAATGTACCTGAGGAACTAGATTTTTAATTTTATTCAATTTTTAACAAGAACTTTATTTTAGAATAGCTTTATACTTACAAACTGTGTCACAAAGATAGTATACAAAGTTTCTGTATATTTTTCCCTTGGCTTATGCTATAGTT
>NW_012147841.1:1299864-1300858 GCF_000956105.1 Propithecus coquereli | reverse complement strand
ACGAGCGTGTCCATCCCCCATCCAGTGCACCTTGTCTCCATTAGCTGTGGGTTTACCCATGCCACCTGCTCCACCACCCCCCCCCGACCGGAACACAATGAGTATTACTACCACGTGAGCACCTTAGTGTTGATCAATTATTAGCAATTTGATGGTGAGTACATGGGGTGCATGTTTTTCCATCCTTGTGATACCTCACTTTGAAGGATGGGCTCAATCTCTATCCAAGATAATATAAGAGGTGCTAGTTCACCATTGTTTTTTTGTAGTTGAGTAGTATTCCATGGTATACATATACCACATTTTATTAATCCACTCATATATTCATGGGCATTTGTGTTGTTTCCACATTTTGCAATTGTAAATCATGCTGCTATAAACAGTTGAGTGCAGATGTCTTTATTACAGAATGTCTTTTTTTTTTCCTTTGGGTAGATGCCTAGTAGTGGGATTGCTGGATCAAATGGTATTTTTATTTTTAGCTCTTTGAGGTATCTACAAATTACTTTCCACAGGGGTTGTACTAATTTTCAGTCCCACCAGCAGTGTAAGAGTGTTTCAATCTCTCCACATCCATGCCAGCATTTGAGTTTATGCTTTACATTAAAGTCCATGATACAGTCTGAATGAAATTTTCTGCATAGCGTCAGATTTAAGCCAAGATTTAATTTTGTTGTTCTTGTTGTTCATGGATATCAAGTTGCTCCAGCACCAAGTATTGCAAAGACTATCTAACTTTCCTTAATTTAATTGCTTTTGTATCTTTGCCAAAATTAGTTGGGCATAATTTAGCTGATCTATTTCTGAGTTTTCTATTCTGTTCCATTGACCTATGTGTCTATCTCTCTGCCAATACCACACTTTCCTAATTCCTGTGTTTATATAATAAACGTTATAAATGGAAAAAATGATTTCTCCCACTTTTTTCCCCAAAAGTTTTAACTATTCTAGTTCCTGTGACTTTCTGTATAAATTTTAGTATAACTCATATATG
>NW_012147841.1:1294989-1296984 GCF_000956105.1 Propithecus coquereli | reverse complement strand
TAAAGGGGAGGTATTTACAATGCATAACTTTTTTTCATTTCTTTTTTTGTTAATTTTTAATTGATCCATCATGATTATACATATTTCTGGGGTATATGTGATATTTAGAAATATGCATACAATCTGTAGAAATCAAATTAGGGTTATTAGGAGACCCTCACTTCAAACATTTATCATTTCTTTGTATTGGAAACATTTTAAATCTTTTTTCTAGCTATTTTAAAATATACAATAAAATATTGTTAACTATAGTCACCCTACTGCCCTACCAAATATGAGAACTTACTCCTTATATCTAACTATATTTTGGTACCCATTTACCAACTTCTCTTCTTCTCCCAGCCTCCCACCATTACCAGCCTATGGTAACCACTGTTCTACTTCCTACCTCTATGGGATCAAATTTTTTTGTCTCCCACATAAATTATTTTTTGAAAAAGAACTACACAAATATCTGGAAGTGAAACAATATGCTCCTAAATGAACAGTGAGCCAACAAAAGATAAGAAAGAAATAATTTGAAACAAATATAAGTGGAAACCATTTATACCAAAATCTATGGGATGTAGCAAAAGCATTATTTAGAAGGAAGTTTATAGCAATAAATACCTATATCAAAGAAGAAGAAATATATCAAATAAACAATGTAATGATGGATGAAAAATTTAAATGTAAGACCTGAAAATATGAAACGACTAGAAGAAAACATTAGGGAAATGCTTCAGGACATTAATCTGGGAAAAGATTTCTGAGTAAGACTTCGAAAGCACAGGAAACAAAAGCAAAAATAGACAAATGGAATTAAATCAACCTAAAAGTCTTCTCTACAGCAAAGAAATCAACAGAATGAAGAGACATGTTGAATGGGAGAAAATATTTGCAAACTATCCATCTGATAAGAGATTAATAACAAGAATACCTAAGGAACTCAAACAACACAACAGCAAAAATACAAATAACGCTGATGAAATATGGGCAAAAGATCTGAATAAATATTTCTAAAAAGAAGACATGCAATTGGCTAACAGCTATATAAAAAGATAAAAAATAACACTTGCTGGCAATGATGCAGAAAAAGGGGCACGCTGGTGTAAATGTAAATTATTATAGCCACTATGGACAACAGTGTGTAGGCTCCTCAAAAAACTAAAAAAAATGAAATGTATAACTTTTCAGGGTGAGAAAGATGACTACAAGAAAAGTAGAAACATTCTGTGGAAATAAGTTCGTGGAAAAAATAGTAAAGGATCCTGCAAAACAAAAATTCCACAAAATCAGAGGACTCAAATCTAACTCATCAGCTGATATTAATATTTTTAGTCTTTCATTAATTACGTAACCTAACAGTTAAATATTTCATAAAATAATGCCCTTTTTTTTAATCTCCGTTGAGCTCAATATACTTAGGAAACATTTAAAAACTTTATTTTATTCTGAATTTTTAGGATGCAAAACATTACTATATGAATTTTTATCATCAACTTAGATAATATATTTTCTTTAATTTACTTTACGTTTACTGATCCATTGATGGGATAAATTACATTTATATATCTAGATTATCAAACAATTTTCAGATTTTTCAATGGGATCCTCCAGTTTGGTTGATGTTGTTATTTCCATTGCTATATTTCCTAAAATTTTATTTGTATTTTATTTCTCTCTATAGGTGAGTTTCTTTTAAAGTGTCTGAGATGTGTGTGTGTGTGTGCATTATTTTTCCAGTTTTTGTTTCACTTAATACAGTGTCACATTTTTTATCATCTTCATTTCTTTTTCCCTACTCTAAAAATCTGGCAAGCTTATATACAGGATTAGAGAGTTAATACTGTAGGTTTTGTAAATTACATAATTTATGTTGCCATTAATAAAATCTATTGTTGTAAGATAGAAGCAGCAATAGAAAATAGCAAAAAATGTGGCTTTTGCTCACTAAAACTTTATATACGGACACTGAGGTTTGAATTTCATCTGATTTTCACATGTCATAAAATA
>NW_012147841.1:1294260-1294939 GCF_000956105.1 Propithecus coquereli | reverse complement strand
GGGGGGGGGAAGATCTTTATTCCTGAAAGATAATCTTGTTGAATATGATGTGTATATATTTTCCTTAGGATCTCAAAAATGGTAACCCATATTTTTCTGGCTTTAATACTATTTTTGTCCTTTTTTGAGAAGTCAGGTGTCAGATTATATTTTCTCTTCTGAATATGAATTGACAAATGTTTTCATCATTGTATTTTTCTAAATCCCAATTTAGTTTCCAAAACCCAAGTTATGTGTTCTTATTGTCCTATAACTAGTGGATTTACTAATAAATATTTAATGTAGTTATTAATTAGACTATAGTATTCCTGGTCAATATTCATTTTTTGAGAAAAAAGAGTCTAAATCAAGTCAGAAGTGTTTCTTTGATTATATTCTGTTTTCATTATTCCTTTTTAAGTTGTGGACTTGTGTGTGAGGTATATAAAGTTAATTTTATGATTTTGATATTAAAAATGACACTTAGGTAATTGAGAATTCTATATGTAAATTAATATCATATATAATCATAACATCTGACATTTGTCACTGCACATTGAAGAATTTTATTTTTATGTGAGAATTTATTAGAGAGGTCTCAAAGAAAATACTGTTCAACTGAAACACAGTGGACGAGTGGTAAAAAACTGTGATGAAATTTATCACTATATGGCTTTAATTTCATCATTTAAAAATTCCA
>NW_012147841.1:1293637-1294059 GCF_000956105.1 Propithecus coquereli | reverse complement strand
GAAGACAGAATAATGGCCAGCAAACATATAAAAAAATGCTCAACATCTCTAATCATTAGAGAAATGCAAATCAAAACCACAATGTGATAAATTTATTTTTAAGTAGTTTTATTTTCTCTTACTATTATAGATCAGATCATTATTTTAAATATAACATGTAATATTCTGGTAATTTATATAAAATGCTATTGATTTTCCTATATAATTGTCTAACAAATTATTACTAAATTCTATTATATTTTGTGATAACATTAGGTAATTTTCTTTGGTTTTCTAGGCATATACATATCATCATCAAATAATGTAAAATTTTCCTTCATTTACCTATTTTTTGGGTTTTTGTTTTTTTCTTTAACTGGACAGACTGGAGCCTGAGATTCATGAGAGGAACTTCAATATACTAATCATTTGAAGGTATATAC
>NW_012147841.1:1292677-1293017 GCF_000956105.1 Propithecus coquereli | reverse complement strand
TCTAGTTCCTGTGACTTTCTGTATAAATTTTAGTATAACTCATATATGTCTACAAAACAATCTTACTTGAATTTTGGCAGAAATCACTAAAACTAATAAATCAATATGAAAATAATTAACATATTTTCTGTGTTGATTTTTCAAAATCATGAACATAGTATTTATATATGTCTTTACTGATTTCTGTCATCAATATTATAATTTTTGGATAAATTTCCATTCATGGTTTTATTTTGTTTTATACCAAAGTATTTCATTTTCTTTGTAATAAGTGTAAGTTCTATTGTGTTTTTCATCTTGAAATTTGGTTTCTACATGTTAATTAATAAGGTGTAGAAAT
>NW_012147841.1:1291992-1292405 GCF_000956105.1 Propithecus coquereli | reverse complement strand
TAGTGTACATTGTACCCAATAATCGTTTTTGATCCCTTGCTCCTTTCCTATCTTCCCCTTTTTTTAGTTTCCAGTTCCTTAAGATTTATTTTAAAACATAAACATAGTCAGTGAATATTAAATATTTATATTTTAAGACTAGAAATGGTCTTAGTTATTTGTCTTCTATTAGGGTTGGAATTGGTTTGCTCTTCCTTTTCCAATTCCTTGAGTTTATTTATTAGGTTGTCAATTTTTAAACTTTTTGTTTTTTGGATGTGAGCATTTATTGCAATTAGTTTTCCTCTCAAGTATGCTTTTGATGTGTCCCACAGGTTTTGAAAAGTTGTTTCTCCATTATCATTTAGTTCAAAGAAGTTCTTGATTTCCCTCTGTATTTCCTCCTTGACCCAATAGTTAGTCAACAATAGATT
>NW_012147841.1:1288025-1289010 GCF_000956105.1 Propithecus coquereli | reverse complement strand
AATTCATATATTTTCAAGCAGATATTTGGAACTATAGTTCCACTAACTAATTAAAAAAAAAGGTTTATGCTTCTGTATGAAGAAGTAATTATATTATGTTAAAATATTTTCCTATGTCTCCCTAAATATTAAAAATTTGTGCACAGGTGATTGATAGAAGGTACAATCAAAAAATAACAACATAAATGTGATAATTGGGATCAGAATATGTGATGACTGGCAACAAGGAAAAATAATTAGATGTGAAACTCCTTTTATAAAATATGAAGCACTTAAAATATACTATTTTATTTTGACTCTGAAGACAAAATAAAAAATGAAATGGTTTAGCTCAGCAAAAGCCAAAAATGAATAATAAGGAATTTAAAAATTAGAAAATAGCTAATAACATAGAAGATTTAAGAGTGCATTTCATAATTTAAATATTAAGAGAAAATTGATGAAATGCCCCAGTTGAAAGGCAAAACTTTTAACTGACAGATCAATTAAAATACTATTAATTTGAGCTACTTGAGCACCATGTACTAGAAATACAAGGAAAAATAACATAGATAATCTAATTTGTAAAAAAAGAATAACTGAAAAACATTACAGACCACAGCAGATATTTAGAAATTGAATGCATAGGTTGATATTAAATGTATTAGACTCAGAGAGTGCAGAAACAATTTATATAACATTTTCATAGATATTTATTCAGGGCAGGCAAAATTTGAGATGGGATCTAAAGGTTGTGGAAAAGACACACTTAAGAGGATGGCTAGGTCCTAGGTTTTGTCAAGGCACATATATTTATCAAATTTAAATAGGAAATGAGAAAGTTAAATGGTGTTTGCCAGGTGCTTGGGGGAGGGAAAAATGAGGCATTCTTCAGTAGATATAAAGTATGTCAGATGAGTAAGTTTAGAGATCTGCTATACATCTTTGTGCTTATTGTTAACAATATTGTACTGTACACACAAAATTTCAGAGGATAGATCTATCT
>NW_012147841.1:1283237-1285100 GCF_000956105.1 Propithecus coquereli | reverse complement strand
ATACATTAGTCAAAATTCAATCCAGAGATTGGGAGGAAATATTTTCAATACATTATTCTGACAAAGGATTCAAAAAAGCTAAAGAGTTGAGCTGACATTTTATAAAGTAGACTGTCAAAATTGCCAATAAGTGCAGTCTATTAAAATGACCTCAATTTCATTAATCATTGGGTAAATGGAAATCAAAATCAAAAGCAAAATGAAATATCATTACACACCATTGGAATGGATTTAATTAAAAGGACTGATAACATCAATTTAAGTGCAGCTTAAGCACTTATATACCATTGGTGAAATTTTTATTCTAATGCAACCTCTTAAAAAGCGTTTGCAATATCTACTAAATTTGGAAGCATATACAACCTATTACCCAGTAATTTCACATCTGACCATGTTTCTATCAGAGACGAATTCTTATGTCAACCAAAAACAAATACAGCTGTACTAGTAGCGGTTTTATTCATTATGCCCAAAACCTGAAACAAAGATGTCGAATAATAACACAATAGATGAATACGTGAATCTATAAATTGTGGATTATCCATACAATGGAATACTACAAAGCATTGGAAATGTATAAAACACAGAACAAGGAGGATGAATCTCATAGATACGATATGGAATAAAAGAATCCAAAAATAATAAATAATATGCTTTATAGTTGCATTTATATTTTGGTCAAAAACAGGCAAAATTATTCTATGGTGATTTAGTTTAGAATAGTAGTTATATTTTGGCATTTGACTGATAGGGAAGCGATGATTCAGGAATGTTGATAATGCCCTGGATTTGGGGGAGATTTCATGAATATGTACTCATAAAAAATATACATTAATCTTTACACTTCACTGCATGAAATTAATATGCAATTAAAATATATAGTTTGTTAAAGTGCTTATATTTCAAAAAATATTTTCAGATAGCTTATTAGTCAATTTTTATATATTTATATTTATATTAGAAAGCATGTGTGTCTTTGTGAAAGAAAATATACTTCTAAATGAAAGGCAGGAGAAACATTCCATTTATACTATTCATTTCAGATATAGCAGGTCTATTGCTTCTTTCCAACAATAAAAATCTTCCCAACTGAATCATTGTTTATTTGAACATCTGTCTCAAAATAAAAATAAATGTCTAAATAATCCATAGGTGGGTAAGTGCCTTCTGGGATTTAAAAAAACAAAGGTGCTAGGGTAACAGCAGGTATTAGAGTTTAGGACCGAGGAATAGAAAAATAAATGAGTATAAACTAGATGATTCTTTCTGGACATATTTTAGTTTACTTTATGACAAATACATCCCATGTGGCTCTTAAATCTAGGAAGTTCAAATCCTAGAAAGGCAATAACTTTTTATCATGAGCTAAGAGATAATATAGTTTACCCAATAATTGTGGAAAGAATCCAGGAAGTATTTTGGCCAAGGATGATAAATATAACTATCTCAGAGTCCCAGGAGTAACTTGATACAGTCTCTGAGGATTGTCATGAATATATCAGAGAACACCAACCCAAGCCTGTGAACAGGTTTATGTTAAAATGTTACAATACCAAACTTCTCTTTCGTTTTCTAGCTCCTGATTGCTGAAGTCTCTTTCCACCCTCCCTACCCATATAGCTAGAAAAATACTCTTTTTTAGCTTTGATAGGTAAATAACTCCAGTTTACTCCACATACAAAATCACAAGAAAAGATACTGTTTACAAAACATATAATTTAAAAACAACCTGAGAATAATCACAAATCTTTCCTGTATTTCTCTCCTTGCTCGTCTTTCATTACCTAGCTATATTAACTGGTCAGCTTAATTAATTCACCCATTTATATAACAGATATTTATCAAGCCTGTTCTATGAGCCAT
>NW_012147841.1:1277521-1282792 GCF_000956105.1 Propithecus coquereli | reverse complement strand
AGTTTTCTTACAATCCATATTCAGAATTCTTCCTCTGTCAGTTTAATCATATCATGTATGTTGGTATCTATTCATGGAGTTCGAACACCTCACCTTCTTTTGGAGGTGACTTTTCTCTCAGATCTTTCATGTTTCCTGTGTTCTTTCACTGATTTTTTCTCATCCGGCTACTTTGTCAAGAACTGAGGGTCCTGGGACCGGTTTATGGACTTAATTCTGAGTCCCTGAAGGGATGTTCCTTGACAATGCTGGGGAGATGCGCTCTGGTCCTGTATTGTCTTAGAGGTGTTTTAGCCTGTCGGGTTATCTCTGACCTGTTGTCTTCACCTCCTGCTACAGGAGATTAGTGAGTTTGGATCCCTTGCTTAGACTCCCAGGAGTTGGATCACTCTTGTGTGTGTGACTCCGCTGCTGTCCACTAGTATGAGATGGAAGACACTATGTTGGGCTATGAGGTTACCCTCTCTTTTATTGCTTGTAGTTTGCATGGAGGAGTCAGTTATCAAGGTATTCCAATACCAAGGTATTGGAATAGCTCTAACCTCCTGAATGGAATATACAAGTGCCTCAGTCTTTGGGGGACGTCATGCCACTCCCAAGAGTTACTTGAGCCCTGTTACCACTTTAGGTGGGGTGAGAAGAGCAACAGGTACCTGCAAGCCTAAGAGTGTATACTTCAGAGGTTGCTTGATCTGCAGCTAGGGAAGAGCTGCTAATATGTTATTCAGGGCTTTTTCGCCACACTTTCGAAGAAGCTCCTGATGGGGGGTGTCAATTGGTGCAATTGCTAAGGACTCTGGTCAAGATTTTCCTTCCCAGACCACAAGCCCCAAAGGTGGCAAAAGCCTGGGCACCAAGGGCAAGCCCTTGTGTTACGATCTTATCAGATGATCAAAACCAACCCGCTGTATCAAGTCAACAACCTGTCCCCTTTTGCTTAGTTCCAAGGTCCCACAGAATCAAGCCAGTCACACAGGGAAAGCAATGTTTTTTCCTTTCTCCCCTCCTCCAAGGGCAGATTCTGCCCTGCCAGAGGGGAAGATAAGCCACAAGACTGGGGAATGGGCATGCCCTGGGGCCACCAGGCATCTCGGCCCAGGAAGTGGCTACTCTCATTACTCCGCCCCTCCAAGGGCAGGGTTTGTCTAGTTGGTGCTCAGCACCAGGTACTGACAGGTGCAGACACTGACTTAAGGACCCTCACTGAAGGCCCCTGCCCTCAAAAGTGCAGACACTGAGTACAGGATGGTCACTGAAAGCCCCTCCCATCACAGGTGTAGACACTCAGTACAGGACCATCAGGCATTGACTCTGCCATCACAGGCGCAGACAATCAGTAGAGGTCCCAGCCTTCACAAGTGCAGACACTCAGTACACTCCACACCATGAAGGGCCCTGGTCTCAATGTGCAGACACCGAGTACAAGAACCTCACTGATGGCTTCTGCATCACAGGTACAGACATTCAGTACAAGAGTCTCATTGAAGGCCCCTGACCTCACAAGTACAGACACTGAGTACAGGACCCTCACTAAAGGCCCCTGACCTCACAGGTGCAGACACTCAGCAGAGGACCCACCCTGAAGGTCAGAGCCCTAAGAGGTGCAGACACTTAGTACAGACCTCACACTTAGGGTCCTGCTCTCACAGGGGCCGAATCTCAGTATAGGTCACAGAGTGAAGGCCCTGCTCTCACAGGTATAGTCAATCCATATAGACTGCACCCTAAGGATCCTACCCTTACAGGTGCAAGCACTCAGTACAGTCCACAACCTGAAGGTCCCTAACCTCTCAGGTGCAGACACTCAGTACAGGACCCTCATTACAGGCCCCTGATCTCAGAGGTGCAGACACTGAGTACAGGGCCCTCACTGCAGGACCGTGACCTCACAGTCTCCAGCTGCAGGCTCTAAGCAGAGTTCTTACCATGAAGGCCCCTGTCCTCTCAGGTGCAGACAATCAGTAGAGGCCCTACCCTGAAGGACACTGACCGCACAGGTGCAGACACTGAGTACAGGACCCTCACTAAAGGCTCCTGACCTCACAGGTCAGCACCTGTGAGGTCAGTGGCATTCAGGTTGGGGCCTCTAATGATTGTCTGCACCTTTGGTGCAGGGCATTTCAGTGAGGGTCCAGTATTCAGTGTCTTCACCTGTGAGTCAGGGGCCATCAGTGAGGCTCCTGTACTCAGTGTCTGCACTTGTAAGTCCAGGGGCCTTCATGATGTGGACTGTACTGAGTGTCTGCACTTGTGAAGGCTGGAGCCTGAGGGTGGGACCTCTACTGATTGTCTGCACCTGTGAGGGCAGGGGCCATCATGAGGGTCTTGTATTCACTGTATGCTCCTGTGATGGCAGGGGCCTTCATTGAGGGTCCTGTACTCAGTGTCACCACCTGTGAGGTCAGCAGCCTTCAGGATGGGGCCTCTACTGATTGTCTTCACCTGTGAGGTCAGGGGCCTTCAGTGAGGGTTCAGTATTCCATGTCTGCACCTTTGAGGGCAGGGACCTTCAGTGAGCTCCCTGTATTGGGTATCTTCATCTGTCAGGACAGGGCCTTCAGTGTGGGGCCTGTATTAAGTGTCTGCACCTGTGAGGGCTCCGACTTTCAGGGTGAGTCCTCTACTGATTGTACCTGTAAGGTCAGGGGCATTCGGGGAGGGTCCTGTACTCAGTGTCTGCACCTGTGAGGTCAGGGGCCATTGCTGAAGGATCTGACTGTCCCTCCGAGGACAAGGGCCTTCAGTGAGGTTCTGTACTGAGTTTCTCCACCTGTGAGGACATGGGCTTTCAGTTGGAACCTGTAATGACTGTCTTCATCTGTTAGGGTAGAAGCCATCAAGGTGCGGCCTGTACTGAGTGTTTACACCTGAGAGACTGAGGCCTTCATGGTGTGGCCTCTACTGATTGTCTGTGTCTGTGAGGTCAGGGGCATTCAGGATTTGGCCTCTACTGATGCCTTTACCTGTGAAGGTAGGGGCCTTAAGGGTGTAGATTGTACTGAGGGTCTGTACCTGTGCAGCCTGGGCCTTAAGGGTGGGGCTTCTACTGATTGTCTGCACCTCCAAGGTGACGGAACTTCAGTGAGTGTCCTGTACTGAGTGTCTGCACCTGTCAGGACAAGGGCCTTCAGCATGGGACTTGAACTCAGTGTCTGCACCTGGGAGGACCGAGCCCTTCAGTTTGTCGATGCACTGAGTGCCTCCACCTGAGAGGACAGGGCCTTTGCCTGGGGCCTCTACTGAGTGTCTGCACTTGTCTGTCCAGGGGCCTTCGGTGAGGGTCCTGTACTCAGTGTCTGCACCTGTGAGGGCAGGGGCCTTCGGTGAGAGTCCTGTTTTGAGTGTTTGCAGCTGTAAGGGCAGAGGCCTTGAATGAGTGTCCTGTACTGAGTGTCTGGACCTGTGAGGCCACAGTCCTTAGGGTGTGGCCTATACTGAGTGACTGTACCTGTAAGGGCAGGGGCCTTCCATTTGTGACCTGTGATGAGAGTCAGCACCTGTGAGGGCAAGGCCCCTCAATGTGGGGCTGTACTGAATGTGTGCCCCTGTGAGGACAGGGTCTTCAGTGTGGGTCTGTACTAAGTGTCTGTACCTGTGAGGGCAGGGGCTGTTCAGTGAGGGTCCTGAACTCAGTGTCCACACCTGTGAAGTCAGGAGCCTTCAGTGAGGGTCCTGTACTCAGTGTCAGTACCTGTCAGTACTTGATGCTTCATACCAACTAGACAAACCTGGACCTTGCAGGGGCAGAATAACAAGAGTAGCCACTGTCTAGGCTGAGATGCCGGCCCCAGGAAATGCCCATCCCCCAGTCTGATGGTTTATCTGCCCCTCTGGAAGGGCAGACCCCGCCCTTGGAAGAGTGGAGAAATGAGAGAAGAGGTTTTCTGGGTTGGGAACTGTGGCAGTCTCAGCCAACACCCCTTCTCCAGCCAGAAAGGACAGACTCAGCCCCTCAAGCCAGGGAGAAGGGAGAAAATGTTGCTCTCCCTGTGTGACTGGCTTGAATCTGTGCGACCATGGAACTAAGCAAAAGTGGACAGATGTTGACTCGGTACAACGGGTTAGTTTGGATCATCTGATAAGATCATAACACAAGGGCTTGCCCTTGGTGCCCAGGCTGTTGCCAGCTTTCAGGCTTGTGGTCTGGGAAGGAAAATCTTGACCAGAGTCCTTAGCAATTGCACCAATTGACACCCCCCATCAGGAGCTGTATCACAAGTGTGGTGAAAGAGCCCTGAATAACATATTAGCAGCTCTCCCCTAGCTACAGATCAAGCAACCTCTGAAGTATACATTCTTAGGCTCGCAGGTACCAGTTGCTCTTCTCACCCCACCTAAAGTGGTAACAGGGCTCAAGTAACCCTTCAGAGTGGCATGACGTTCCCCAAAGACTGAGGCACTTGTATAGCCCACTCGGGGGGTTAGAGCTGAATAAAAAGGTATTGGAATGCCTCGATAACTGACTCCTCCATGCAAACTACAAACAATAAAAGAGAGGGTAACCTCATAGCCCAACATAGTGTCTTCCATCTCAAACTAGTCGACAACAGCTGAGTCACACGCACGAGAGTGAGCCAACTCCTGGGAGTCTAAGCAAGGGATCCAAACTCACTAATCTCCTGTAGCAGGAGGTGAAGACAACAGGTCAGAGATAACCCAACAAGCTAAAATATCTCTAAGACAATACAGGACCAGGGTGCATCTCCCCAGCATTGTGAAAGAATGTCCCTTCGGGACTCAGAATTAAGTCCATATACCAGTCCCAGCACCCCCAGTCCTTGACAAAGTAGCCGGATGAGAAAGAATCAGTGAAAGAACACAGGAAACATGAAAGATCTGAGAGAAAAGTCACCTCCAAAAGGTGAGGTGTTCGATCTCCATGAATAGATACCAACTTACATGATATGATTAAACTGACAGAGGAAGAATTCTGAATATGGATTGTAAGAAAACTCAATGGAATTGAAGAGAGAATAGAATCCCAGCATAAAGAAATCAAAGAACAATACAGGAAATGAATAAAAAATTCTCTAAGGAAATTGAAATACTATGGAAAAACCAAAGAGAAATCTTGGCAACGAAGGAGGCATTCAAGATAGTTGAAAACACAGTGGAAAGCCTCAAGTATAGAATGGATCGCAGGGCACGGTGGCTCACGCCTGTAATCCTAACACTCTGGGAGGCCGAGGCGGGAGGATTGATTGAGCTCAGGAGTTCGAGACCAGCCTGAGCAAGAGCGAGACCCCGTCTCTACTAAAAAAAAAAAAAAGA
>NW_012147841.1:1274793-1276886 GCF_000956105.1 Propithecus coquereli | reverse complement strand
AAGTGTTTGGGTGCCTATCCTTAATTTTCTAAAAAAGAATAGTCCCCAATATAGAATTCTTTATCAGAAAAAATTAAATTTCTTCTATGAGGATACTTAAAGTCCTTCCCAGACAAGCGTTCACTGATGGAATCTGCAAAGGCCAGATAAGTCCTACAGGAAGTACTCAACCTGCATTACACACTGAACAGCACAATAGACAGTCTCCAAGGTAAAATCATTCAAGAGTTAAAGGCTAGAATCTGGACACCATGATGGCTCAAGGAGCAAAATGAAACAACAGGATTTCACCCAACAATATAAATGGAAATCTACCTCAAATCTCAATCCTCTCAAGAAATGTGAATGGCTTAAACTGTCCTCTGAAGCGACATAGACTGGCAGAGTGCATAAAAATCCACAAGCCTAGTATCTGCGGTCTACAGGAAACACATCTAACCCACAAAGATGCCTTCAGGATCAAGGTCAAGGGATGGAAAATGATCATACTGGCAAATGGAAGTCAAAAGAAAGCAAGGGTACCTATACTTATTTCAGATAACATAAGCTTTAAAATAGCAAAAGTAAAAAAGGACAAAGAGGGCCACTATATAATGGTGAAAGGGAAGATCCAACAGGAAGAATTAACATTTCTTAGTATTTATGCACTCAACTGAGGAGTGCAGAGTTACATAAAGCAAACCTTGTTTGATCTAAATAGCATGATAAACAATAATGCCATAGTAGCAGGGGACTTCAACACCCCACTGAATGAACTGGACAGATCTTCCAAACAGAAAATAAGCAAAGAAATAATGGACTTAAATAGACCCTTAGAACAAAAGGGTCTGACAGACCTCTACAGAACATTCCACTCAAATAAAGCCAAATATACATTCTTCTCATCAGCATTTGGAACTTTCTCCAAAATTGATCATATACTAGGCCAAAAATAAGGCCTCAACAAATTCAAAAAAATAGAAATTATACCATGTACCTCCTTTCATCATAGTGGTATAAAATTAGAGTTCGATTCCAACAGAAATACTCACCACCTCAGAAAGTCATAGAAACTAAACAAGCCATGATTGAATAACTTGGGTCAAGGAGGAAATACACAGAGAAATCAAGAGTTACTTCAAACTAAATGATAACGGAGACGTAAGTTATCAAAACCTGTGGGATACAGCAAAAGCATACCTGAGAGGAAAACTAACAGCATTAAATGCTCACATCTAAAAAACAGAAAGCTCAAAAATTGACGATCTAATAAACAGTCTCGAGGAATTGAAAGGAAGTGCAAATCAATTCCAAACCTAATAGAAGAAAAGAAATAACTAAGATCAAAGCACAACTAAATGAAATTGAGAACAAGAGAACTATATGAAATATCAACAAAACCAAAAACTGATTTTTTGAAAAGATAAAGAAAATTGAAAGCCCTCTTGCTAGATTAACAAGAATTCAAAGGGAAAGGATTCTAATAAACTCAATTAGAAACAAAAAAGGAGAGGTCACAACAGACACCATGGAAATACAAAACATTATTTTCAATTACTATAGAAACCTATGTGCCCCAAAACTGCATAATGAGGAGGAAATGGACAAATTTCTGGAAACATACATCCTCCCTAAGTTCACCCAGGAGGTAATAGAATTTCTGAATAGACCAATATCAAGCACAGAAATTAGAGCAGCAATTAAAAACCTTCCAAAATAGAAAAGTCCTAGACCAGATAGCTACACTTCAGAGTTTTACCAAACATACAAAGAACTCATACCTATACTACAGAAATTATTCCACAAAATTGAGAAAGATGGTATCCTTCCTAATTCATTATATGAAGCCAATATCACCTTGATACCAAAGCCAAGAAAGGACACAACAAAAAAAAGAAAACTACAGACTAATATCCTTCATAAATATAGATGAAAAAATCCTCAACAAAATTTTAGCAAATCGAATTCAGCAGCATATCAAAAACAAACAATTCACCACTACCAGGTGGGCTTTATTCCAGGGATGCAAGGCTGGTTCAACACATGCAAATCTATAAATGTAATTCACCTCATAAATAAAAGCAAGAACAAAGATCATATGATTCTCTCAATAG
>NW_012147841.1:1269809-1270323 GCF_000956105.1 Propithecus coquereli | reverse complement strand
AATATACATTAATTTTGACCCACTGATTCTAGTTTTAAAAACAAAACTGTAATATTCGAGAAAACTGGGAATTTATACGTAAAAATACTCAAAAGAAGTTTTTTTTGCAAGACCCAAAATTTGAAACAAGCTAAAATATCATTAGTAGTGGACATTAAATATTCATTCATATAACAAAAATTCTATAGCTATTACAAAAAAGGGGGAGGATCTATATGTGCTAATATGAAAAATTTACACCTCATTAGAATGAAATATAGCAATATATGAATATCTGTATAGATAGTCCCTGCTGATGGTATATGGATATATTAAGGATGTTAATACTGAATTTTATCAGTAGACCCCAAGATTTTATAAAACTTGAAATTACAAAGCCAGAGCACTATTTATAGAAGTGGAAATATCTAAGAACCGACTCCCTAGACTCTTGATTCCATTTATCACTCCAAGAGTAATATTTAAAAAGCATCCAACAAGAGGGAGAGAAAGGATCTACAAGAGGGAGCTGTTG
>NW_012147841.1:1266448-1269759 GCF_000956105.1 Propithecus coquereli | reverse complement strand
AATCAATTTTTTCTTGAGGTTACAAAGGAAAATTCAAAATGTTTAATTGATATTCTGAAAATCCTTTTATCTTCCATTTTCAGAGCTTCCTTTCTGTACTGGAGTTAACAGACCAAATCTGACTTCCTGAGACAGCAACTCAGAAAGATACTATGACTGAACCATGCTTAATAAGGGCACAGCTAAAAAAACAGGTACACTATCATCTAATCACAGTAGAAGTAATATAAAATCCTACTGGAATTTAAAAAATGCTTTTTATAATTTTTCGCAATATGCAACACTGAAAAATACTTTAGGTGATTAGATGGTTTAAAACAGATGTATGTTGACAACTCTTGTTAAAGATTTTAAATGAAACAATTCAAGATAAGCATTTAATTTGAATGATTAAAATAATTATATTATAAAGGACTTATTATTTAAATCCAAAGTATAATAGTATTAGTATATAGAAGTATTTTTCTCAGGGGAACTTAAGGATTTTTTTGCTTTTGAGTTTTTAGTTAACAGAAATTCTACAAAAGAATATTGTCCAATTTTTATCAGGATCATAGTTACATCAAAACAAAAAAAAGCATAATGTTCAAAAACTAATATATATTTTTGGTGTAATTTTAAGCAATGTATTCAGAAAATGCAGAGGTTAAAAAAAGAGATTGCAATTAAACCTTCCCTAATTATTTCACCAAACATCATTTCTTTTGTGTAAATTATAATGTTTAAATGGTTTAGAGGCCATTCATTACAGTTTTTCTATTGATCATCTATACTTGGTGATGAACATGAAATCAGTAAACCAGATGGTGCCCAGTTTTACTTGCTGAATTTTATTAGCAATAAAGGATTTAGTTATTGAACGTTATTAGAGTTTGATTCCAGTGGAAGATAGAATATCCCTGTCTCAACTGCCAACCTGCAAAGATGTCTATGCCAAATCCCAGAAACTTGTGAATATGTTATGTTAACAGCCACAACAGTCTCTCAGACCTTAAATTTTTAAAAATTAGTTGGGCATGGTGGTAATATATCTTTATAAGGTGACATTTTAAAACGTCTCTCATAGATTTGAAGTTTTAATAATAAAACACTAAAGTAATAAACACAAACTGATAAGAGTTTAAATGCCCATAGGCATGAAAATTTTACCTGAGTTAATAGACTATATTGAATTGAGACAAATTATAATTTATTTTGATGAATTTCTTGATGAGAAAGTAAGTGAAGTTCTGCACGCTGTGTAAATTAACATTCAAGCAGCCTCTGAGTATTTTCTCAGCAGCAATGTCCTATATCAACTAAAGAGTAAATTAAACTCTCTTTATTCTTTTAGTATAGTAATTAAATGTTTAGAAAAAATTCCAAAGGAAAAGATTTTATAATATATTGTTAGAATTATCACGTTGGATTATATAGAACTAAAATTATTTAAAAGAATTACTCCTGTTGGTAGAGATAAGGATAGCATTTGATGCTTAAATATAAGAAGTGATGTTATTGAATGGTTTGTTAAATATTGAAAAAATGTTTACCAGCATCATATTCAAGTTACACACATGCTCTCTAGGGCACTTACAGTTACAAAGTTAGTATGTAGTTGGAGCACAAAAAGGGAAAAACATACTATCAAAATTGTGCTGCATAGAGTGGGAGACAATGAAAAAACACTTGGTAAGAACATTTAATATCATAAAAGAAATTCTGTTTTATTTTGATTTATGGTTTTTTTTAATGGAAAATTGGGAAACTATTTTTTTAAAAAGTGGCTGATTCTACTTGTAGCTCTTTGAGGTGTCTCCATATTACTTTCCACAGAGGTTGAAACGTTTGTACTCCCATAATATGCTGAAATAAAAAAATAAAATAAAATGAATTAAAAACTATTTAAGCAACAAAAAGTGGGTGATAGAATGGCTAAAATGTCATTCTGAAGTTCTGAGGGTGAAACACAAGACACAAAACAAGATAGCTGAATCTTTCTAATCTTTTTGTAGCCATGGTTATGACAACCTGGTGAATAACCTAAATCCTTTTTGCTCAGAGGATATACCCTATGTGTGGCATGCTTTCCACAAAATGTTCCTTATTTAGGATACTTAAAAAATCTGTAACCTAGGAATTTATGGGACATGGATCCCTGTAAAATATCATTGAATTTATGTAAATATCTGAGTTTAAAACAGTGATGTTTCATAATCTAAATAGCTCCGTGTAAGTGAGGTCACTATACATCACACTCAGAAATCCTGCCTGTTAAACCTAGGACAGAGGAGGTGTTCTGGGAAGAGAAAGAAACTCTGGAGCTATGTTGGGGGTCCTAGACTTACTTCTGTCATTTGTGCAATGCAATTTTTGTATCCTTTAAAATTATTAGTAAAGCTTGATACTGGTTAATCTCTCTCATATATGGGAGGAATGTGATTTAGAAATCTAATATTTTGGGTAATCTCAAATCAGTACTGTAAACAACATTGTATTTTAAACCCAAGAGTCAAAATTGCTAACAAATGGTTTGACAAGAAATAGAGAGAATGTTAAAACACTATAAAGACTTAATGTCAGGCTGGTTGCTTAATTAGTCTGTTAGTATGAAGAAGCGAGAGTTTCTACAAAAATTATGAGTAGTGGGGTGAAGGTTAAGGTTTATAAATGGCATTTTGAAGAAATAAACATAGTTTAAGTAAACTGGCTAAGTGAATAGATAAGAAATACAAAGTTGAAGGGGATATTAGTGAATATTTCTATTTCTTCACTCTCGATAGAAATTCTGCTAACAACCAGACCTACGAACATCAGAACCAGAGTCCATATAAAATTCCTTTCTGTATTCTCGGACAAGCCTCATCTGTGCCTTTCACAGAGGAGCAACTTATAAAATATTTGTTGACTGAATAAATACGCGAATCTGTAAAGATAGCATTTCAGACGCTGACACTCAAAATATACTTGCTCCTACTGCTTTGAAACCTGGAAGCCAGCATGTGAGGAGTAGGCCTCCCTCAAGCTGATCTTCACCTCAGCTCTGCCAAATTAAGGCTGTCACAGTAATCCATGAATGTTATTTTAAGCATACTATCCTTTCTGGGGGTGGAGGGGGGTAGGGGAGACTAGGCCATAGTTCCAGACAGAAAATCAGACTGTACTATGTAGCTGAGACAAGAATTCCCTTCATTAACATTAGTGCTTTTGAAGTTTAATATTAACTAGCTTGATCAGAATCAATTTTTTCTTGAGGTTACAAAGGAAAATTCAAAATGTTTAATTGATATTCTGAAAATCCTTTTATCTTCCATTTTCAGAGCTTCCTTTCT
>NW_012147841.1:1251202-1253173 GCF_000956105.1 Propithecus coquereli | reverse complement strand
ATCACATTTTTCCCTCTAAGGAGTAGATAAGCTGATTTCAAAGTATGTATGTAAAAGGAAACCAAAGATTTTAAAGAATAAATAAGAATAAAGTCGGAGGACTCACGATACCTCACTTTAACCCTATTTTTAAATTACTGTGAGCAACACCGTGATTTTGGTAAAAAGATTGACATAAAGATCAATGAGATAAAATAGAGAGTTGAAAATATACACACAAATGCATGGTCAATTGATTTCCAAGAAATTAGCAAATACTATTCAATGTAAGAAGTATGGATTTCTACATACAATTCTTCAACAATAGGAAGTCCACATTTTAAAAATTTACCCCAATCTATACATTTTATCATATACTCCAAAATAATATGAAGTGGATCATATACTTATAACCAAAGCTAAATATATAAATGTTTTAGCAGAAATAACAAAAGAAAACCTATGTGACCTTGGCTAAAAAATTTCTCAGATCAGACATAAAATGTATGGTCTACAAGAGAAAAGAATGTTTATAAACTGAATGTCAATAAAATTGAAAAATTTTGTTCATCAAAAGGTAATATTAAGAAAATGACAGACAAGAGAAACACAATTTATATTTAATGTAATTGTTGCTGTGTTACTGCCTTAAATGTGCCATCTTATTTTATAAAACATATAACTGATTATAAAAAAGCTTATATATTAAATAAATGAAGACCTTTCAAAATTCTTTAGGAAGAAGACAAATAGCCAATTCTTTAAAAATGGACAAAAGACTCGGAAAAATGATGCACAACAGATCTAGTAATTACATATAATACCATAAGAAATTATTATAATCACTAGTTACTAGGTAACTTTAAGTTAAAATCTCAGTGAGTACCTAATTACTGCACATGTATTAGAAGATACATTTTAAAAAATAGCAAATTTTGTTGAGGGTGTGAAGCAACTGGATCTCTCATATATTTCTGGTAGGAATACAAAATGGTGTGGCTATAAAAGATGGAGAAAAAAAAAAAAGGAAGCCTCAGAACCTGAGAAATTATGAGGTTGATACTGACATCAGCAAAGCCTGAGTGAGGACCTGGAACCCCTCTCCCACTCAGCAGTGATGACAAACCCCTCTCTTCTCAGGTTACCATGGAGGCCAAGTGGAAACCAAGACATCCACCCCATTTGGTCTCAACAAAGCTACATCCTCCTTCCCTGATGGAGTGGTATCAGAGGAGACCTGCCAAAACACAACATTTAAATGAGATCCAGAGTATCCTAACAGTCCAAATATCTAGACTTCAATAATAAAAAAATAAATAATACTCATTGCACAAAAATCAAGCACGATCTCAAATTGAATAAAAAAGAGAATCAGTAGATGCCAACACTGAAATAACACAGATTTTAGAGTTATCTGGCAAGGATTTTAAAATAGCCATCGTAAAAAAAGATGCTTTAAGAAGAAATTATCAGCATAGTCTTAAGCCCTTTGGGCTGTTCTAACAAAATTCCATTGACTGATTGGCCTATAAAGAGTAGAAATATATTTCCAATCGTTTTTGATTCTGGGAAGTTTAAGATCAAGGCACCTGCAGATTTGGTTAAAGGTGAAGTTCGGCTTCCCGATTCATAAATGGCAGCAGTCTTTTCACTGTGTCCTCCTATGAGGAAAGGGGAAAATGAGCTCTCCAGGCCATTTTTACAGAATGCTAATCCCCTTCCTGAAGGCTCCACCCTCATGACCTAATCACTTACCAAAAGGTCTCACACTTTAACACCATCACCTTGGGGATTAGAAGTTCAACATAGGAATTTTGAGACACAAATATTCAAACCATAGCAAGCGTGGTCAAATCAAATAAAAAAGTCAAAATTTTCAGTGAGAAATAGAAGATATAAAAAATAAACAAATGGAAGTTTCAGAATTAAAAATTAGAATAATCAAAATATTATTAAAATCTCAATAAATGGATTCAACAGCAGAATGGAGAG
>NW_012147841.1:1238023-1238862 GCF_000956105.1 Propithecus coquereli | reverse complement strand
TTCTCTTTTATTACTAAAGAATATTCTATTTTGTCTATCCATTCATTAGTTTATGAATATTTGGGTGATTTCCACCTCTTGGCTATTATGAATAACACTGCTGTAAATATTTGTGTACAAGGTTTTGCATGAGCACATATTTTCTATTCTCTTGGAATATACCTAGAAGAGGAATTACTGGGTCATACAGTAATCCTAAGTTTGACTTTTTCAGGAATGTCAATCTTCCACAGCAGCTTTACCATTTTCCATTCCCACTAGCAGTGTATGAAGGTTCCATATTCTACACATCCTGGCCAACACTTGTTTTTGCCTTTTTAATTTACTACTACTGTAACCATCCTAGTGGGTTGAAATGGTATCTGATTGTGGTTTTGATTTTCATTTTCTTAAGGACTAATGACATTGTGCATCTTTTAATAAGCTTATTGGCTGTTTTTATGTAATATTTGTATAAACGATTAAAATTCTTTGCTTTTCTTATTTGGATCATTTGGCTTTTTATTGTTGAGTTGGAAAAATTCTTTGTAAGTTGTGAATATTAGCCACTTATCAGATATATGATTTGCAAAATAATTTTCTTATTCTCTTTTGTTTTGTTTTGTATATAAATCTTATATCTATATGCATTGTAACCTCCACGTATAGTTTTAATTGTTGCTTTGCCAAATGATACATGTTTTAATAAATTAAAAGAAGAAAAGAAACAAAAAATAATCTCTTATATTTACTCATACATATACTCTTGACCCTGAATCTCTTTCTGTTGATCTCAATTACCACTTAGTGTCATTTTCCTCCAAACTGGCTAACTTTCTTTAGCCTTCCTTGTAGCAAAA
>NW_012147841.1:1236259-1237973 GCF_000956105.1 Propithecus coquereli | reverse complement strand
TGCTGATAAACTAGTGAAAGGGAAGGGCTGTGATGTTCAGGAATAAAGTCACTGCACCTGAGAGTGGACACAAACTTAAATCTCAATGCAGGTTTTCAGGGGACAGGGTGGAACGAGTACACGGGTCTGAGTCTCAGAGGTTGGTGTGGTTGGGCTCTGGCAGCGTATCTTGGAGGCCAGGTTTAGGGGGAGACCAGCTTTCCTCTGGCCCAGCTGTCTGGGTGGATGGGACGTGTGTTGCTGAAGAACCTCCATTGTGTCCTTTGGATGTTAAATCTCCTTTTTCTCCATCTGCTGTAAAATAAAGCACCACAACCAGTAAGGGAGACCAGTTTGGGCCATAAGTCACGTGGTGATACACAGCAGAGGAACCCGTCTAACACACCATTAGGTAGGAATGTTTGAAGGAGGTGACAGCCTCTGAGAAATACAATAATGTTACCATATGAATTTTTAAAAATACAATACTTGTATGTAATTGCTATAATGTGCATTTTTGAGGCAATTGTGAAACTGGTCTGTGATTGTTGGTGTACTCTGTTGTAAATTCAAAAAGAGCTTGTTGAACTTATTATTTTTTTTTTACCTATTGTTTTCAGAGTGTCTATTTTGAATCAAAATTTGTTACACCACAAAAAAAAAAACATAATACAATATCGTACACACTTACTAGACAGTTAAGGTCTTTCTCAAAAAGTGATAATGCAAATGCTGGTGAAGATGAGAAGAAACTTTCTCATACATTGCTTGTGAGAATTTAAATAGTGCAGCCACTATAAAAATAAGTTGGTTGTTTCTTTAAAAACTAAACATACACTCACCACACAACTCAGCAATTGCTCTCATGGGTGTTTATCACAGAGAAATTAAAATTATGTCCACACAAACATCTCATAAAATTGTTGACAGTAGCTTTATTTGTAACAGCCAAAGATGGAAAACAACCAAAATCCCTATATTAGGTGAATGGTTAAACAATATGTGGCATATTCATGCCATGGAATACTACTCAGCAATAAAAAGAAAATAACTACTGATGTACAGAATATTTCAGGTGGGTCTCCAGGGCATTGTGCTGAGTGAAGAAGTCAATTTCAAAAAGGCACCTGCTACGTGATTCTGTTGAAATAACATTCTCAAAATGACAAAACCATAGAGATAGAAAACAGATTCACACAGATGTTAGAGATGGTGATGTAGGGGAAGCGGACAAGTGTAAATATAAAGGGATAAGATTAGGGCAATCTTTATGGCGATGGTACAGTTTTACAATCTGATTGCAGTGTTGGTTACACAAATGTATGTATGCAATAAAATACGTACAGCTTTATAACCTGATTGGATATGTATGCAATAACCTCATTGCTTACCCATGCAGTCAAACGGTACAGTTTTATAACCTGATTGCAGTGCTGCTTACACAAATCTACACATGCAATAAAGTGATGTAGAATTATATACAAACTTACCATGTCAATTTCCTGGTTTGGATATTATGTGGTAGTTTTATAAGATGTAACTATTGGGGAAAACTTCTTGTGGATGATAGAATATTAGATGTTTATTGATGAACCATAGCACCCAAATCATTATTCAAGCCAGGATTGAGCCAGGATTGGGGATATTTCCCACCAAACTGTCTATCTCACATATATATGACTAAGAAAATAAAAAGCTTTCATCTTGCCATGAAAGTGTTGAACCCTTTAACTTA
>NW_012147841.1:1232210-1234795 GCF_000956105.1 Propithecus coquereli | reverse complement strand
AAGACATAAAGTGCTCCCTAGCGTTCTTGTTCTTTTGAAAAAGAGTCCAGCATCTCCTATGAGACTGCACAAAATATTAGCTTATTAGAATATGTGAAACAATGCAGGGTTTCTGTTTGAGTCTATAGGGGAAAACAATTTCTATTCTGCAAGCTGTCAAGATAATACAAGTTTTACGTATCCAGGTAGCATCTTTAATGAAAATATATATAGCTTTCTTGTTTTACAATTTTATTTTGTTGCTGACCCTCCCTTAATATTACAGCAAGTGTCACATGTGTATGACACATTAAGGTTTATAATGATATGAATAATATGAAATTATACTCATTTTTCAATTTTTTCACTAGTTCCTCTCTTCAAGCCACAACTGTATTCACTATATCATTATTGGAAAAACATACATTCTATTCGTACATATTTAATGGACTCCAGATAACATTTAAGACACTTTTCTTGAAAATGAATATTTTTATTAGTTCAGCACATAACCCAGTACGGTTGAATAAATGGAAAGGTGGGAAAGTAAAATCATAGACAGTCTTTGCCTTTCATCCATGGGGGATCTTTGGCAGGCAAGAATTTCCTGCTTCTCTTTCATAATAGGGGACCTTTCCTTTGTAGCACCGGATTCTGAGATTGAGTGGGTTTAGAGACCCTCTGTCTTAGTCTGTTTGTGTTGCCATCACAATATACTACAGACTGGATGATTTATAAACAATAAAAATATATTTGTCACAGTTCTGGAGGCTGAGAGGTGCAAGACCAATGTGCCAGCAGGATTGGTGTCTGGTGAGGGCCACTTTCTGCTTGCAAGATGATGCCTTGTTGCTGCTTCCTCCAGGGGAAGAACATCGTATCGTCACATGGCAGAAAAGATTGAAGAATAAGAGCCCTGCTCCCTTCAAGCTCCAGCCCTTTTATAAGGGTGCTAATCTCGTTAATAAGGGCAGAGCCCTCATGTCCTATTCACCTTCCAAAGGTGCCACTTCTTAATGCTGTGACATCAGGGATTAAGTTTCCACATGAATTTTAGAGGGGATACCATCATTCAAACTATAGCAGCCTCTCACAGGGGCAGAAAGCTTTTGCTTCTGCTTTTCCCTCAGAGGCAGTGCATGTTTGCCTGGGAACAGAGCGGGATAATTTCTGAGAGCATAATTGTTGCTTTTGCTTTTATCACTTTCTCAGCACCAGTGAATGTTACCTATGACACAACCTCACCAGAGGTTCCCTTTTATGGGTTTCAGGAATCATACAGGATTTTGAAGCTGAAGTGTTTGGGCTTCAACAAGACTATGCCCTGCCTCCAATTTTCCTGTGACCACCTAGTGGGTCCCATTGTAAAAAACTGGTGAGTGAATGTGGACACCTATTGTGTGTGAGGGTCCTAGGAATCAAGAGGTCTCAAACTAGATCACACATAGTCACAGGATGTCAATGAAATGTGAGCAATAACACACACATACATATACAAACATACACACATACAGACTTTATTGAAATACAACTCATATATCAGAACATTGTCATCACTCCATGTTATGGACTGAATTGCACCCTCTAAGCTCCTGGCAAAAAAACACAAAAAACTTCATATGTTAAAGCCCTAACCCCCATGTGACTATATTTAGGGTATTTAGGGTGATAATTAAAATTAAATGAGGTCATAAATGTGGGACCCCAATCTGACTTGACTGGTGCCTTTGTAAGAAAATAAAGATACCAGATCTGTATTTGCATGTGCTAATAGAGGAAAGATTATGTGAAGACACAGTGAGAAGATGATTATCTACAAGCCAGATAGAAAGACCTCACCAGAGACCCACTCTGAGGGCACCTTGATTTTGAACTTCTAGCCTCCAGAATTGTGAGAAATAAATTTCTATTGTTTAAACCTATGGTCCCCAATCCCCGGGCCACTGACTGGTACTGGTCCCCAGCATGTTAGAGACCCAGTCCAGAGCTCTGCCACACCCCTTCTTCCCCCACCCTCCCATCCATGGAAAAATTGTCTTCCATGAAACCTGGGGGAGGGAGGTGCACAGCAGGAGGTGAGCAGTGGACAAGCTAGCAAAGATTCCCCTGTATTTACAGCTGGTCCCACCACTGGCAGGTGGCATCACCGGCTGAGCTCGGCCTCTCCCACCCCACCGCCATCCTGTCCATAGAAAAGTTGTCATCCATGAAACTGGTCCCTAGTGCCAAAAAGGTTGGGAACTGCTGATTTAAACCATCCAGATTGTGGTATTTTATTATGGCGACCTGAGATGACTAACATATTCCATAAAGAAGCTCCATACTTTTTGCCATCCCTTCTTGTCCTCCCTTCCCACGATCTCTGTGACCTCTAATCCACTTTCTCTGTTTTTAACTATTCTGGACATGTCATATAAGTGGAATTTTATAATAAATGTGCTTTTATGTCTTGCTTTTTCATTTGGTAAGTTTTCAAGGTTCATCCATGTTGTAGCATGTATCAGTACTTCATTCTCTTTTATTACTAAAGAATATTCTATTTTGTCTATCCATTCATTAGTTTATGAATATTTGGGTGATTTCCACCTCTTGGCTATTATGAATAA
>NW_012147841.1:1220947-1230917 GCF_000956105.1 Propithecus coquereli | reverse complement strand
CTTTTTTTGAGAATAAAAATTTTATTTTACTTAAATCTACAGTTAATTAATGTTACTTTTGTCAGTTATCCAGTTTAGGGCTTGACTGGATCTTTCTCCAATGTTGTGGCCTTTAGGATGTCCAAGTACATGCCACCTTCCACAGAATTCTTTGACAAGTCTAATTCCTCATGACTATTATAATAGAATGCAGAGAATTATAGACAGCCATGAGTGTCACAGAGATGGAGACAGTGATGAGGTCAGAGAGGAAAGATTTGGATTTGATGGAAAAGAGGCTAGTTAATGCAGAAACCACTTAAAGGAGGAAGTTCAGAGCAATGTAAACCTTGGCTTAAGCTTCCTCCTGATAGCTGTGTGGTCCTTCATCTTTCTGTGGTGTCTATATGAAAATATAATCAGCATGCCAGAGCAGAAACACCACAAATGGCAATCAGTTTCCTGCATTGGACTCCAATATATAAAAATAACAAATTGAAGATGGGGTGTATGATGCTGCAGTTTGCTGTTAATAGTTTTTAAAGATTCAAGCCAATAACAGCTAACAAGTGAAAAGTGACCTTGAATGACACTAGAACAAACCAAAAACCCAGACTCCAATCCTTCTTCTTCAGCTAGAAGAAGTGAGGAAGGTCGAACGTCATATTCTTTATGTAGTAGAAGCCACTAAGGCCTGGCCTGGCTTGTCAGGACAAGAAGAAATTGAGATGGTGAAGCCAACTGCTGCTCTGGAAAAGCGGAAGCAGGCTTAAAGAGGAAACAGAGACCACGATGATCACCCTGAGCAAGAGAGAGTGGTCAACTATCATGCCAAGGGAATATTTTTTTTTTAATTTAAACATATTAAGGAGGTACAAATGTTTTTGTTACATGAATACCTTGTATAATGTTTAAGTCAGGGCTCTTAGTGTGCCCATCACCAGAGTAGTGTTCATTATACCCAATAGGTAAGGTTTTATCCCTGACCCTTTTTGGTTTCCAATGTCCTTTACATTTCTTTGTGCACATGTGTACCCATTGTTAAGCTCTTATTTATTAGTGAGAACATGTGGTGTTTATTTTTCCATTATTGAGATAATTCACCTAGGATAATGGTCTCTAGCTCTATCCAACTTGCTGCAAAAGACATATTATTCCTATTTTATGGCTGAGTAGTAGTCCACGGTATACATATACCACATTTTCTTCATCTACTCATGAATTGATGGGCACTTAGGTTGATTCCATATCTTTGAAATTATGAATTGTGCTGCAATAAACATTTGAGTGCAGGTGTCTTTTTGATAAAATGACTTCTTTTCCTTTGGGTAGATACCCAGTAGTGGGATTCCTGAATTGAATGATAAGTCTATATTATTTCTTTGAGGAATCTATACTATTTTCCATAGAGGCTGAACTAATCTGCAGTCCTACCAACAGTGTATAAGCATTCTTTTCTCTCTGCATCCATGCCAGTATCTATTTTTTTTTAGATTTTTTTAATAGTTCCCATTCTGAAAAGAATAAGGTGATATCTCATTATGGTTTTAATTGTCATTTTCCTGATGATTAGTGATGTTGAGCAGTTTTTCATGTGTTTATAGCCCATTTGTTTATCTTCTCTTAAAAAACTTCTGTTCATGTCTTTTGTCCACTTTTTGGTGGGGTTGTTTGGTTTTTCTTTTGTCTTTTCAGATTTCTTTGAGTTCTTTGTAGATTCTAGATATTAGTCCTTTGTTGAATGTATAGTTTGAAAATATTTTCTCCTATTCTGTAGGTTGTATATTTACTCTGCTGATTATTTCCTTTGCTGTGAAGAAGCTTTTTAATCTAATTGTTCCATTTATTTATTATTGTTTTTGCTATATTTGCCTTTGGGGTCTTAG
Source organism: Propithecus coquereli (assembly GCF_000956105.1). Classification (NCBI taxonomy): domain Eukaryota; kingdom Metazoa; phylum Chordata; class Mammalia; order Primates; family Indriidae; genus Propithecus; species Propithecus coquereli. The sequence goes on along the minus strand of NW_012147841.1, from coordinate 1,229,052 downwards.
TCATAAACTATTTGCATACACTGATGACTAGAAGAGTATTTCCTATGTTTTCTTCTAGAATTTTTGTTATGTCATGGCTTATATTTAAGTCTTTAATCCATCTTGCATTAAGTTTTACATATGGCAAGAGATGAGGTGCAGTTTCATTCTTTTGTATGTGGCTATTCAATTTTGTGTTTTCAATCTTCTGCTGATGTTATCTACCAAAATGTTTATTTCAACAATCACAATTTTCAATTGCAAATATTATTTTTTATAGTTTTTGTTTCTATATGCAGATTAACAATCTCTTTCTTTACAAATTAACATTATCCTTCAATTCTTTGAACACACTATTGTACGGGTAGCAAGGATGTGATCACTTTTTTCCCCATCATAAGGGTCATAGCCAACATCTCTTTAACAAAAATAGGCTAACAAGAGAAAAAGTAACAAATTTATTTGATGATAGTTTTATGGGACACAGGAGCCTTGAGAATTAAGACTCAAAGGTACAGGGAAAAGTATCTATTTTTATGCTTAGGTTCAATGAAGTATAGACAGCTGTGTAGATATATGATTGGACAAAAAGGGTATAATCTAGTGCTAATAAATTGGGGAGACTCAGCAAGACCTGTCCAGATTTATTTTTCTTTTTTTGCCTCCGTGCAGTATTTTTTCTTTCCAAGTATGGAGCAGGACCCCTCTGGAATTAGGATCTTAATTTCTTTATGTTGAGTTATTATACAGAAAGGCAAGGAGTGGGTAAGGTTAGAGTAATATTTTTGTGTTTGGGGTAAAAGGGTTCTGGTTTCTATTACCTGCCTTGGGGAAGAGGGATTCTAGTTTCCATGGCTTGCCTTAAAGACAGTGAGGGGCAAGAAACAGAAGGGCAGAAGAAGATCAGAGAGAAGCTTTGTTTCTGAGGCTGCTTCTTAAAAGCTTCCACATTGGGGTACCATTTTCTGAGATCCAACACTATATTTTAAGACTTTTAACTTATTTTTAATAGCTGCTTTGAAATCTTTGTCTGCCAAATCCAACATATGGCTCCACTTCTAGTCAGTTTCTGGCTTATTTCTGATTATTGGTTTAGTCACACTTTCTTTTTTTTTTTCTTTTTTGTAAATCTAGTAGTATTTAGTTGAAAACCAGACAATGTAGATGATTTGTTGTGGAGATTGGATTCTCCCGTGCTCTTTTTAGGATTGCGAAAATTTTGTATTATAGGGAGTCAATTGGATTGAAACTACAGACACAGTATGCAGCTTCATGCAATCTCTGATTTCTTTTTAACTTTTCACTGTCTTCCTAGGCTGGTCTCCTCTCAGTTACTCCTCTCCCTGGAAAAACTATAGGTCAGCAAGTCTTATTATAGAGGATGGAGCTCACTGTCTCTGTGGTTTCTTTATTTTTTAGAACTCTCTAATCTCTGGCTGTGCTGTTAGCTTTGGACTCTGTACTCAACATTTCAAGTCTTCTTGCACAGTTGAAGCATGCACTCATGAAAGGAAAAAATCAAATTCACACATGTAGCTCCCTGTTGCTCTGTCTTTCAGAGGTAGATTTCTCTCTGGGCTCTGCCTTCTTTTTTATCATAATGTCTCAGCCCAGCTCCCAGGTCTGTTAGCACATGCACTATTTAGTGAATAAATGAAGGATTTTTGGCAGTTCCTCTCATTTCGTCTAGCTGCCAATATCTACCTTTTAATTCCAGATGATTTACCAGACTATAACTCTAACTTCTGGGCACTTTTGACCATCACACTGCTGTTTTCCATGGCCATAGCTGTAGAGTTTGAGCAGCATCCTTTTACCAGAAACCCACAAATTTTAAAATGTTCTAATACCTGTCAGCTGTATTTTTTGGAATTAACTGTCTGGCTTCCATCTGCATTTAGATTCTTTCCAACCATCTTTAAATATTTTGTCTAGGTTTTTTAGAGATTGTCACTACTCTAGGCAATATGAGAAATGGCAGATGGACATATTTATTATGTAGCTTAATGATTTCTCAGATAACCTTGTCTGTCATTTTCCACATAGAAGCCTTTAATATTCTACATATTTAAAAGTCAACTTAAATGATTTTGATCAAGATATCCATGATAACTGTTTAAAAAATAAACACTAAGCTAGGATCCATGATTATACTCAGCATTCACAATGATATCATTTATATAAAATATGGAGCTTAGGACGCCAGGTCAAAACAAAGAATTTACATGTAAAGTAGGACACAAAGCATAAAGAATTACAATTTTCATCCTGGACCTCAGGAGATTCTAATACCTGGCAGAACACTTAATTTGACTAGGGAATAGGCATCATCTCTCTTAACAAAGACATAATGTATTCGAAGACAATGACAAAATGAACAACCAACCTCTTTAGGGACATAAACATGACTTAAATTAGCTCATCCTTACTCTGTGCTAGCAATGTTGTAGCCATTACTCTAATTTATCATTCACAAAAAGCAACACAGCAACACTGCCATTTGTTCAATTTCTAAATTATGCCTCCATGAATACACATCCAATATTGTGCTCTTATTTTTGATAAGACAACTGTATGCAATTCCTACCTACCTTTTAAATTTAGGTCAAATAACCTCAGTCACAAATAATCCCTCACACTATTTCACAGGGATATATTTCTCCTCTCAACCCCGACAGATTATATAATTATTAGTGTTTATTTCGTGTATTTCATATACAAACTTGCTTTGCTGGTTATCTTTTAAACTGTGTTATTTATTATACATAAAATATTTTTATACTACAATAGATTATAATATCTTTGAGAGCAGAGATTATGTCTTAGATACCTTTTATCATCTCCAATTATCTTACAAAGTTTCCTAAATAGAAACACTCGATAATTATTTTATATTCTGAGTGAGGAGTAAAGAGCACAGAGGCCTATTTATCTGACAACCATTCAAGTACCACTTAAAATCTTCTTGTGACCACCACTTAATCCATTGTCTCTAATCTATAGCCGAAGCAACAAACTGGAGTGTAGTGGGCATTCAGAGAACATCAACTGAGGATATAAGTAAGCAATGAATGAATGAATAAACTGGGTTGTTCCCAAATATCTCTGAGCTAGAGGGCAATCAAAATTGTGGTCAAACATGTGCCCATCCCTGCACCTCACTTAAGAGAAGGAAGGAGATGTTCTTGAGCACATCCTCCTTGCTTTTAGAGAGATTCAAATTTTGTCTGTGCAAGAGAATCAGAAAATGCCAATCAATGTGGAACCCGATGGCAGGTGGGTGATGCAGGCTCAAAAGGCATATGGGATTCAGGGGAGAGAGCAGACACTTAAATATGAAGTAATTCAGGAATACTGGTGCAGTAGGCAGCATTTCATTCATTCATTCATCCATCCATCCATTCATTCAATATACATAAAGGAAAACACCCGCTAAGTACTATGCAATAAGCTAAGTGCAAAGGACAAAATGGTGAATAGGACAAAATACAGATCTCTAAGACAATGCACTTCAGAACAGAAAACAGATTATGGTGGAATTAATAGTAGTGCAATGATGTAAATTCTATCAGAGATAGAGAGCATCCATTTAGTGTTACTATAAAGGAATATCTATGACTGGGTAATTTATAAAGAAAAGAGGTTTATTTGGCTCATGGTTCTGCAGGCTGTACAAGAAGCATGGTGCCAGCATCTGCTTCTGGTGAAGGCTTCAGGCTGCTTCTACTCATGTTGGAAGACAAAGGGGAGCTACCAGGTGCAGAGATAACATGTCAAGAATGCAAGTGGGGGAGAGGGGGTTTCAGGCTCCTTTTAACAACCAGCTCTCATGAGAACTAATAAAGCAAAAACTCACTAAAGGATGGCACCAAGCCATTCATGATGGGTCCACCCTCATGATCCAAATACCTCTCACGTGGTCCCACCTTCAATGTTGGGGACCAAATTTCAACATTAGGTCTGGGAGACAAACACCCAAACTATAGCAACGTGCAAAATGCTGCTGGAGATTGGGGACTCCTGACTCTGACCCCCAGAGACTGGGGAAGGGGCTGCAGAGCAAATTTTTTTTTTTTTAATTTCAGAATTTTATGGGATACACACATTTTGGTTACATAATTTGCTTCTGTACAGTTTGCGTCAAAGTTATCAATGTGCCCTTCAGCCGGTTAGTGTACATTCTACCCATTAGGTGTGAATTTACTCATCCCCTTCTCTCCCTCCCACTTACTTGATGTCCCTTGAGTTTTGCTTCCATATGTGCACATAAGTGTTGATCAATTAGTTCCAATTTAGTATTGAGTACATGTGGTGTTTGTTTTTCCATTCTTGGGACACTTCACTAAGAAGAAAGTCCTCCTGTTTCATCCAGGTTGTTACAAAAGATACTAGATCATTATTTTCTTTATGGATGAGTACTGCCAGAAATTTTGAAGTACATAAACCTGAGTGGGAGTTCAGCAAGTGAAAAGTGGCCCCAAGAGTGTGCGTGAAGAGGAGCTGACATCAACCAAGTCAGGGAGACTGTGACCAGAGCCCCAGCAAAACAAGGCCAGCAGCAATGAATGAGACAAATTCAACTTGGGTGGACTTTGAAATCCAAACATGTTATGGGCAAAAAAACTTAGAAAGAAGCTCTTCTATTTTATTATATATGTAGGTTTTGTGTTCCTTGGTTTTGAGTGATTTTTATTTTGAACACATTTTCAGAGAACTGCACTGTGCTTGGTACTTCTGGAGAGGTAAAATTAGTTCTGTGAATGGCTGAGGAAGTGCCTGAGAGTTTGACCTCATTCCTATAGAGAAGACTGGTGTGGTCAACTTTATATTTCAGAGAGATTCCCTGTAGCTGTACGAGCAACCCAGAAGGCATTCTTATAAATCTTGAATCATCCATATCTACTCTTGCGTGTGTGTGTATGTGTGTGTGTGTGTGTGTGTGTGTGTGTGTGCATATGCATGGGTGGGAAGCTGTGTTTGGGCAATGTTAGGGATCCATTCGCCAGCTCTTCTACTGGTACCATCCCCATTCTATCCCCACCACCCATAGGGAACCTATAATTTAGGTATAACACCACCAGATGGTGATAATGAACTGTGATTCAAACAATAAATTCTGGACCCTATGAAAGAAAGGAGAATTTTTCTATTTACAACAAAAATAATCTCTTCTTGAAAAAAACTTCAATGAGAGAAACATTAATCAATCACACATGCCTCAAAGTCCCATTGCCTCACCCTCAGAAGGCTGCTAACACAAGCAACAGATGATAAGCGGCAAACTAGTTCCGATTTCTTCATAATTCTGCGGCATTCCGATTGTGTGACTAGGAAAATTCCTCACCTTCTCTGAGTTTCAGTCGCTCAGTCTGGAAAGTGAAGATATTTACTCTATCTTCATAAGGTTTTAGGTGTGTTTATGCTAATTAGATGAGCTAGAAAAGTTAAAGAACATACACCAGATGTCTGGGATATGTTGGTCTCCCTACCTTACTTTCGGTTGATATTTCCCTTCTAGAGGAGAAGTTGTCCAACTCATCTTTAATTCTTCTTCAATTCCTTTTGAATAATAAAGATTAAAATTCATGCTTGCTAGATGTCCATCCCCAGGTCTCCCGCAGGGCTGCTTTTGCTCAAAGAAGAGAGGGTCTCATGCCTTCCCACCTGCTGGAGAGCCTGTGCCCCTTTGCTGATGCTCCTCGACTTCAGGATTTCAGGCGCCTTCTCTCCCTCTGGAGTTCAGGACAAGGAAAATAATTTAAAATAAGACTAATGCCTTAATACATTAAAAAGTGTAGATGCCCACCCTAGTCCTGTATTTCTTCACTCCTACATCCTTGCATGTTTCCACTCACCTTTCTAGTAGCCCCACCTGGTTTTTCCAGGAGAGACTGCAAGCTGCATCAAGTTCTTGAAGAATCACAAAAGTTACCAGTCAAGAACCCTGAGAGACCATGTGTTCAATGACCTTGCTGCATGGATGAGGACACTAGCACAGAAGGGACGAGACTTGACTGAAGTCACATAGCATTAGTGTCATGGCTGAGGCCAGGACTGCTGCTCCTGGAGGGGTGGCCCCTACACTCCTGTCCCTGTAGCAAAAGGTGCTCTAGGGACCAAAAGAACATTTTAGAAATCATTGTCTTAAATGCTTATTAGACTAGCTATATCACATGTGAAATCAGGTCAAAAGAATTGTTAAGAATAGAAGAATTAACAATTTAGAGGCCCAAAGAGGAAGCTTCCTATGTGATGGAGGGAGAGGCAGATTCTGCCTCTTGCCCTGTCAATTCCACTGTTCTCCAAAAGCTGATCAGACTGGGAGGTAAGGGCTAAAAGTATCACATGAGGGGTTGATGGGGTTCTGGCTGGGAGGGGAGCTGCTGCTCTTTCCTCTGCCATACCCAGCCCCAAGGAGAGCCACGTGTTCATCCCTGAAGAGCCACGTGTACTTATGCATCCTAAAGGTTTCCATCCCGAGAGCGCACAACCTCCAGGGATTTCTCGGGGAGAAGGACATCACAGACTTGTTCACCAACGGGAAAAATTTCTCAAGCATCACCCAAGAGGCCCAGCTGAAGGTTTCAAAGGTGCCGCATACAGCCATGCTGTACCTTGATGAGAAGGGTGTGAAGGCAGCTGCCACCACTGGATCACTCTGAATATGGTGTCCAAGCTTCTCATCATCAACTTGAATTGGCCCTTCATTGTCATTATCTTTGACTACTTCACGTGGAGTAGCCTTTTCCAGAGCAAGGTTGTGAACCCAACCTAAGGGAACATCCACCCAGGATCCAAGGTACCATCTGACTTTAGGCACCAGAAATTACACAAAAACATTTTAAGGAATGGGAGATTTCCCCAATCTTCTCCCATTTGTACTCCATTCAGTGAGAGTGGTCTCTATCTTTAAGCATCTTGTAATAAATAACTGTCATTGCAGGTAAAAAAAGAATATACAAAGTAAAGGGTTTTTTGGTGTTTGTCTTGTTATTTTGGAATGCATGAAGGACCTCATCATTCTTCATTATAACTAGAAATGGAAATACATTTTGTTTGCAAGCCTGCAAAATACAAAGTTACAGAATAAAATTTGCTTGGCTTCAATTGTATCTTCTCTATCAAATTAATTATGCCTTTACTATATTTAAAGAATAACAGTTTCATCTCGTGAATATTTTTCTTGGTTCCAGTTTCTATACATTTATCTTAAACATTGATATTCCTCAAGGCCTCTCTCAGCTAAATACAAACTCCTCCACGTCATCAGACAAACACAATTCTACCTCACAAAGATTAATTATAGTGAGTATGATAGTGATAGAATTGAAGTACATTACTTCTATGTTTTAAGCAATCAAGATATTTTGGGGTCAAATTTCAGAGAAAGGAAGAGGAAGTAGAAAGGTAATTGCTTTGGGAATGTTGATTAATTATATTACATTTCTTTTACCAAGTAAAACAACATAAATATTTTATTTAAACATTCCTAATTGCTTTCATTTGTCAAATGGTTTAATATACCACCTATCTATCATCTACTATTCAATATCTATAACCATTAATTAGTAATCTTCAGATTTTCAGAATGAGTAATGCTTGGATTTTTCGTTTATCAGAAAGCTTTAGAATGTTTCAGATTAGAAGTTGTTTTTGTTCTGTTTTTTCCCTTCCCCGTGTAGAAAGCTAAGTCCCTAAGTTGCCTTAGGTCACATATGACACTTTCATATTAGAATGTTGATGTTGTCAATGCCTTAGGGAAAGAAATAATATGTCTATTTCTGAAATTCTGCTATTTTATGTATTTCAATGTCATAAAAAATGGACAAACCATTGTAAAGATTATATATTTCATTACAAATGAGATATGCACTTAAAATAAAAACTCAAATTCTTATAACACTATATATACTTTTTAAATCCCCTTAATCTGAGAGGGAAATTCATTTCAGTAATTCTCTTTTTTGTTCTTCTAGCAGTTATTTTTATAACACAATTATAAGTTTATATGTCTATTTTAACTTAGAAACTACAAATTACTGAAAAAAATTCTATACTTTTATATGATAACTAATTTGATTTGTGATTACAAAAATTGGGACACTTCACTAAGAAGAAAGTCCTCC
>NW_012147841.1:1218925-1219866 GCF_000956105.1 Propithecus coquereli | reverse complement strand
AAAATATGAATATGATTTATATTACTAACAATTGAACGTTTTTCCTAATTTTAATGACTTAAACTAAGGAACACTTTTCTGCCAGATATTGTTTACATTAAATGAACAATCATTCTTTAAAAATGGAATACAATACTTTCTAGCTTGTCAGCAAGACTAAAATTTCTAATCACACTATTGGCTCTGTGAATTGTTCTGCATAGTATTATGATTTAGTTTATTGGCTCTGAACACAGAAGTGAGGTTAAATGAGGACATTGGAGATCCAAGCACATCACCATATGACAATAATAATAAATCTTAAATAATAAGGCTCTATATGATATTCATAGTTAATTTGGAAGTTATAGGAACATGTTCTACTGTCTGTGCCTACTATCTGGGTTTAATATCCATCCTGTAATAAATGGGTTACATGGGCTATATGCTCACCCACATCTAAACCTTAGAGAAATATAATGATAGGACTGAGCACATAGGTGGGTTGTTAAAATGAATGACATAAGAAATATAAAGCACTTGGGTCACAATGTGGCATAGAAACTCCTATACAAATAATTGGCTATTATCATTGGCATCGTTTCTCAAATTGTTTCTTGAAAAGAATGGTAAATATTGCTAAAATTTGAAAAATGGCAAACCTTTCTCTCCTTTACAGCTATATTTCATACTGTTAAGATAATAATGATTTAATTTTTTATTACAAAACTGAGAGAATTCAGTATTCTTGGTATAGATAATTGTAAATATAAAATTTCAAAATAATTTTATGAAGCTTAGATTATTCATGAAAGAATTAAACAATAGTTCATATGTAAGTGAGAATGTAAGTATAAATATATCTAAAATCTCTTCTTGGGTGACCAAACAGTGAAAATCTAACCAAAATTTTCTTGAAACATATTGAATGGACAATCAAGTACGGTATGAATAATAGAGCA
>NW_012147841.1:1212990-1215270 GCF_000956105.1 Propithecus coquereli | reverse complement strand
AATATCCAAATCCAGTCTAGTCTGATATACCTGGCTATTACCAGAATTTGTGAAAATGCCACTCATTTAAAAGTTATTTCTTAAGATTTCTCATGTATGGAACGTTTCAGAATATATTAAGACTTCCCTTGCAGTAAGAAAAAGGGTGGGAAAACTATGTGAAGTACTTTCCTTTTGTTTTTTTATTTCAGAATGTTATGGGGTACAAATGTTTTGACTACATGAATTACTTTTGTACAGTTTGAGTAAAAGTTATAAATATGCTCATTATCAGATAGTGTGCATTGTACCTGTTACGTGTGATTTTACCAATCCCTTCCTTCCCCTTCCCACCTACTTGATTTCCACTTAGTTTTATTTCCTTATGTGTACCTGAGTGTTGATCGATTAGTTCCAATTTAATAGTGAGTGTATGCGGTATTCATTTTTCCATTCTTGAAATACTTCACCTGGGAAAATGGTCTCTACTTTCATCCAGGTTGTTATAAAAGATATTAGTTCACCATTTTTTAAATTTTGAGTAGTACTTCACACTATACATACACCACATTTTATTAATCCACTCATGAATTGATGAGCACTTAAGTTGATTCCATATCTTTGTTATTGTGAATTGTGTAGCAATAAACATACGAGTGCAAGTGTCTTTTTCATTGAATGGCTTTATTTCCTTTGGGTAAATATCCAATAGTGGGATTGCTGGATCAAATGGTAGGTCTACTTTTAGTTCTTTCACATATCTCCATACTATTTTCCATAGAGGTTGTGCTAGTTTGCAGTCCCACCAACAGTGTACAAGTGTTCCTTTCTCTCCACATCCATGCAAACATCTGTTGTTTTGGAACTTTTTGATAAAAGCCATTCTCACTGGAGTTAGGTCATATCTCATTGTGGTTTTGATTTGCATTTCCCTGATGATTAGAGATACTGAGCATTTTTTCACGTGTTTATTGGCCATCAGTCTATCTTCTTTTGAAAAGCTTCTGTTCATGTCTTTTGTCCACTTTTTTATGGGGTTCCTTGATTTTTTCTTACTTATTTGCTTGAGTTCTTTGTAGATTCTGGTTATTACCCTTTATTGGATGTGTAGTATGAAAATATTTTCTCCCATTCTGTAGGTTGTATATTCATTCTATTGATTGTTTCCTTGGCTGTGCAGAAACCTTTTCATTTAATCAAGTCCCATGTATGAATTTTTGTTGTTGTTGTGATTGTCTTTGGGGCCTTTTTCATAAATTCTTTGCCTAAGCCATTATTTAGAAGAATTTTTCCAACATTTTCTTCCATAATTCTTATAGTTTCGTGCCTTAGATTTAAGTCTGTTATCCATCTTGAATTAATATTTGTGAGTTGTAAGAGGCAAGAATCCTATTTCGACCTTCTACATGTGGCTATCCAATTTTCCCAGTACTATCCATTGAATAGGGATTCTTTTCCACAGTACATGTTTTCATCTGCTTTGTCAAAAATAAGATGGCAATATGAGGATGGTTTTATATCTGGGTTCTCTGTTCTGATCTATTGCTCTATGTCTCTGTTCTTATGATAGTATCATGATGTTTGGTTACTATAGCCTTGTAGTGTAGTTTGAATTCTGGTAAATGGATGCCTCCCAATTTGCTTAAAGATACTGTTTTTGCTTAACGTTGCTTTGGCTATTCAGGGTCTTCTCTGGTTCCATATGAAGTGTAGAATTATTTTTTTCTAGATTTGCAAAATAATTATGTTGGTATTTTAATGGGGATTGCATTGAATCTGTAATTCACTTTTGGTAGTATAGACATTTTAACAATGTTGATTCTGCTCATCCATGAGCATGATATATTTTTCCATTTGTTTACATCCTCTGCAATTTCCTTCCTCAGTGTTTCGTAGTTCTCTCTGTAGAGGTCTTTCATCTCCTTGGTTAAATATATTACTAGGTATTTTATTTTCTTTGTTGCTATTGTGAATGGTATTGAGCCTTTGATTTGATTCTCAGCTTGACTGTTGTTGGTGTATAGGAATGCTATTGATTTGTGTACATTGATTTTGTAACCTGAGACTTTGTTGAATTTATTTATCAATTCCAGTAGTCTCTTGGCAGAATCTTTGGAGTTTTCTAGATTAAGATCGTATTGTCAGAAAAGAGCAATAGCTTGATCTACTCTTTCCCTGTTTGGATACACTTTCTTTTCTTCTCTTGTCTGATTGCTCTCGCTAGAACTTCCAGCACTACGTTGAATAGAACCGGTGATAGTGGGCAACCTTGTCTAGTTCCATTTCTAAGCAGGGATGCTT
>NW_012147841.1:1209798-1212940 GCF_000956105.1 Propithecus coquereli | reverse complement strand
CATATTTGATATCTACTGACTGGAAATATTCAGCAACACAGGTTTATCAGAAGGAGGAAGGAAGAGGGAATTTATTTGCCAATCTCTTCTTGGGTCTTTTACCCTACAGGAAAGAGTTTGTTACATAGGGAGTTAACTGCCCCCATACTTCTGAAATATCCCACATGGCCCCTCTAGTAGTTTCTGGAGAAACCACAATGTCTGCACTGTGCACCACAATGTCTGCTCTGTGCAATGCTGCTTCACCCACATCTGGAAGTAGGAGGAGGAACCAGAGACTACTGGGAAGTATCTGACCAGTCTCAAGTGACAAAACCCCTCAGGGTACATATTTAAGAGTTGAGCCAGAGATCTTACATAATAAACTCACTGAGGCATTTCAAGCATTCTAAGCCTTCAGACGTTTTCGTTTTCAAAATTCTGAAGTTCTAGAATTTCAACTTCATTTACACTAGGCTTGCTTTGGGTTCATATTTTATTAGGCTGGTGCAAAAGTAACTGCTGTTTCAGATCATGAATTTTAAATCATCATACCTAGGCACAAACACATCTTTATTAATCAAAATAAGGACAATTACAATCAACACATTTTTGCCAACGAGAAATAAGTTTGTTTATTCCTGTAGCATAAACATCCATGCTATGCCATTCTATAAACTCTTGGAAAGCACTTTTTGCATCCTGCTGGTTGTGGAAGCATTTTCCCTTCAAAAAAGTTGTTGAGATGCTTGAAGAAGTGGTAGTTGGTTGGCAAGACATCATATGAATATAATGCATGAGGCAAAACTTCATGGCCCAATTTGTTAAACTTCTGAAATGTCGGTTGTGCGATGTACAGTCAGGCGTTGTTGTAGAGAAGAATTGGGCTCTTTCTATTGACCAATGCCACTGCAGGCATTGCAGTTTTCAGTGCATCTCATTGATTTGCTGAGCATACTTCTCAGATGTAATGGTTTAATCAGGATTCAGAAAGTTGTAGTGGATCAAACTGGCAGCAGACCACCAAACAGTAACCATGACCTTTTTTTGGTGGAAGTGGCTTTGGGAAGTACTTTGGAACTTCTTTTCCATCCAACCACTGAGCTGGTCATTGCCGGTTGTGATATAAAATCCACTTTTCCTTGCATGTCACAATCCAAATGCGAAATGATTCATTGTGGTTGCATACAAGAAGAGAAGACAGCACTTCAAAACAATGACTTTTTCGATTTTTGGTCAGATCATGAGGCACTCAATTATTAAGTTTTTTCACCTTTCTAATTTGCTTCAAATGCTGAACAACTGTAGAATGGTCTATGTTGAGTTCTTCGGCAACTTCTCGTGTAGTTGTAAGAGGTTCAGCTTCAATGATGGCTCTCAATTGGTCGTTGTCAAATTCTGATGGCCTGCTACTGCACTCCTCATCTTCAAGGCTCTCTTCTCCTTTGTAAAACTTCTTGAACCAGCACTCCATGGTACATTCCTTAGGAGTTCCTGGGCCAATGCGTTATTGATGTTGCCAATTGTCTCCACTGCTTTACTACCCATTTTGAACTCAAATAAGAAAATCGCTCAAATTTGTTTTTTGTCTAACATCATTTACATAGTCTAAAATAAATATCAAATAAACAGCAAGTAATAAGTCATTAGCAAAAAAACAGAGAGCAAGAAATGCACATTAAAATGATGTATAACATGACCACATTTAAGAATGTATTCCAATACCAAAGGGCAAATTTTAACAATTCTGAAACCATAATTACTTTTGCACCAACCTTAGTAGTCAACCAACCAAACTATTAAAGCTACTACAAACCCCATATTACACATGAAGTCTACAATTATCATAGTTATGTTAATGAATTTGGTCTGATCAAATTTTGTATTTCTTTCACTGAGCTCGTATACAAAATCCTTTCAAACACAATGCCCAGGTTTTCTGTGAAAGTAATTTGACAAACCATTCAATTATTTTGTACTGCCTTATGGGTCTTACTTTGTACCTCAATCTCTGGGGTCCCTTGAGACTTTAGCCTTATTATATGCCTCAAAGCAATCAGTAGTGGTGGTGATGGGTTTTGAGGCAGTCCATCAGTCTCTTGTGAGACAACTAATCTCAATATCCACAATTGCTCCCACAATCATCAGTGCAGAAGAATCTAGAGTCTTACACAGGAAATTAATTCCTTTCACATAGGAGTGACAAACATCACTTACTCTCCCATTTCTTTGGCCAAAGATTATCAAAATATGTTTCAGTTCTGAGGGCAGGAAAGTGCAATCCCGCACTGTGCTGAAAGTGAAGAAAAGAAATTTTTGTTGAGCGTTATTAATATCTACTATTCTAGAAAGTGCAAATTTTTGCCTTAAGATTAAAGAGCTAACAATGGTAAAAAAAACAAACAAACAAACAAAAAACTTGATTTAAAACTTTGGCATGTCCAGGAGATTTATGTGTTACAAAAACAGGAAAGTAAGTTTTTTTCAAGTGATATAGCTCAAATGATCTTTTTTCTATGATATATTTCCACTGTTTAAACAGGAATTCTATAGTGCTTTTTGCCTAGACGATTATTCTAACTCTATTAATTTATACCACAAAATGAAATAAAATATAACAGTGTGAGCAAAGTCGGTGGTGCAAAAAATGTATTTTTATAATTCTGATTAGAATACACAATAAATTTGACAAGTTTCTTTTTCATATTTTGATTCTATCAAGTCAAATGACCTTGGAGTAGACTATTATGGAAATGTATGTCATTGTAGTCTGCAATGATTAAATCCGTCCACAATTTTCCCTTATGGTAACAAAAAAATATTATCCTCTGGCCCCGATGATTATAATAAAATGTTTAAGCCATTTGTTCTAAATCTCTTATATAACTCTATGATAGAGATGTTATCCATGTTCAGAATATCCAAATCCAGTCTAGTCTGATATACCTGGCTATTACCAGAATTTGTGAAAATGCCATGCATTTAAAAGTTATTTCTTAAGATTTCTCATGTATGGATCGGAGGAGCCAAGATGGCGGATGAGACAAGCCGCCAGTCAGAAGGTCTCTGCAAAAAAGACGAATTTTAGAAGAAAGAGAGAAAAAATAAACGAGCAGAGAAACATAGATCGGGTGAGGGTCGGAAGGAAGGGTGCCTGAAACTA
>NW_012147841.1:1205375-1206603 GCF_000956105.1 Propithecus coquereli | reverse complement strand
CAATTTAAATGTATAGTAACATATTAAAAATATAGTTTTTTATCATCTATAAATGTCAGCTGAATTTATATAATACACAAAAAGTGAATTACAGTCATGCACCACATAATGCTATTTCAGTCAACAATGGATATGGAGATGAAAAATTTCTATCACCTAATGACATCATAGCCATCATAACGTCCTAACACAACACATTATTCATGTGTTGGTGGTGATACTGGTACAAACAAACCTACTGGGCTCCAAGTCATATAAAAGTATAGCAAATGAATTACATACAGTACATAATACTTAATGACAATAAATGACTATGGTACTGGTTTATGCATTTGCTATTTTATACGTTATCCTTATATTAGAGTATACTCTTTCTACTTATAAAAAAGAAGTTAACTGTAAAACAACCTCAGGAGGTCCTTCACAATATATCAGTATTCCAGAAGAAGGCATTGTTATTATAGGTGATGACAGCTCCATGCTTGTTATTTCCCTAAAGATCTCCCAGTGGGACAAGATGTGGTGGTGGAAGACAGTGACATTGATCATCCTGGCATCGCATAGTCCTAGACTAATGTGTGTGTCTGGGTGTAAGTTTTTAATACAAAAGCTTAAAAATTAAAGAAAAAAACCTAGAAAAAAGCATATACAATCAAGATATAAAGAAAGAAAACATTTTTGTACAGCTATACAATGTATGTGCTAAATGTTGTTACAGAAGAGTCAAAAGTTCAAAAAATAAAATTTAGAAAGTAAAAAAGTTAGAGTAAGCTAAGGTTAATGTACCCCTGAAGAAATAGTTTTTAAATAAATTTAATTTAGCCTAAATACACAGTGCTTACAAAGTCTACAGTAGTATAAAGTAGTATCTGAGTCTTTTGCATTCACTCACCACTCACTCACTGACTCACCCAGAACAACCAACTTCCAGTCCTGCCAGCTCCATTCATGATACATGCCCTATACAGGTATACCATTTTTTGTCTTTTATACCATATTTCTACTGTACATTTTCCATATTTATATATGTTTAGTTACACAAACACTTACCATTGTGTTACAATTGCCTACAGTATTTGGTACAGTAACAACACACTGTACAGGTTTGTAGTCTGGGAGCAATACCATGCAGCCTAGGTGTGTAGTAGGCTATAGCATCTAGGTTTGTCTAAGTGCAGTCTACGATGTTTACACAATGACGAAATCATCTAAAGATGCATTTCTGAGA
>NW_012147841.1:1200462-1204100 GCF_000956105.1 Propithecus coquereli | reverse complement strand
ACATTGATCGGTAAGTGCAAAAGGAAATTTACTGACACTTTATTGGAAGTTCAGAGTGTTAAGCCAGAGGAGCTAATTTAGGAACAGTAGAAACTAAAAAAAAAAATTTAAATTAGAGGGAGAAACAGTCTTATTATGAGCAGAGACTTCACGCCTTTCCTCTGTTCTTTCTTCATTCATTCAGATGCAAATTCTATTTTTATAAAATGAATCGCAGTCACTAGTCAGCAATGTAGATGAGATGGTACATAATTTACACCTCATATCATCATTAGACACTCTCCTTGAGAGAGAGAGAGACAATGTAATGATGAAATTATAGATTGAAAAATAAGCATGCACAAAGCTTTAAAAGATCTGAAAGTAGGTATAATATCCAGTAAACAGTAAGTGATTTCTTAATCTAGAAGTGCCAGCTTGAGGAGAAGCAATGATTTATAGGGACCAGATTAGGGAGATGTTTGTGTGCCAAGCTTAACTGTGAACTCTATCTACTGAGGAATCATGGTCTATTGCAGAGTTTCAAACAGGTAAATGTAATGATCATATTTATTGTTAAGAATAATTCCATTGGCATAGTTTGGAAAATTAACTGAAAGAGTATGAATTTAGAGGCACAATGGTAGTAAGGGCACACGTCCAACAAGCACAATAGAGATGGCGGTGACTTGAACTAAGCAAATGTCAATGTGGACACGAAGGAGACGATTATCCCAGGACTTGTTAAGGAGATAGAATTGAGAGCACTACAACAATTAGATGCCTGAGGTAAGACAATGAGAAAAGTCAAAGCTAACACCCATAGTTATGGTTTTAGTGATTGCATAGATATAGCAGGGATCCAAATAATTCCTCTCTTTCACTCTCTCTTCCCATCTCCCCTCCTTTAAGTTTACCTGAGAAGGATTTGTTAATCATTTCCAATTCTCAGGATTCTTCCCTAAGAATATGTATATCTTAAAGTACAAAATATCTTTACCACTCTTCTAAACTTAAGAGTAAGAAAAAAACTGTATCTCATATTTTTACATAATATGTTTACAATATCACCAGTAGAGAAATTATAGATGTAATTTATTTTTCTGAAAAATTATTTTCATGCTTTATCTAAAACATATATGCTATAAAATTAAGTGCTATAGGACTGTAGTTAGGCATAGATTAGTGAGAGGACAGCATAGATATTGCTCATCAGGAAAGGATAAATGCAAATAGAGGTTAAGGTCAACAGTCTGGTAGGGAAAAAACTTCTAAGAATATTACTGAAACAAATAAGCCATTTTCATAAAGGTTTCTACTAGATCTGCATAGCTAGAATAAAATATTTCAGAATAATACAAGAGACAAAATTCATTGTTCAGAATGTTTCAAAATATGTACAGTTCACTATAAATTATTGAAAGACCATGATTGCAATCTTGATAAAAATAATGAGACATGATCCACAAGAAAAGTCAATGGGGAAGTCAGTAGAAATCCTCCAATTCAAAATTGAGTTTCTATCTCCTCTAGTAGATATGGGTAGCTCTAGGTCTTACTGTAGTAGTTACTTTGCTATTTCCCAGTTTTCTGAGTCTTTAGTCACACTATATGCATAAAATTACTCATAGATATCATGATTGAGTGAATCCAACATTTTTCCTATTACTACATTGCAATATCTTACATATTGCTTGTGAGACTTGGAAATCAAGTCTTAATATATGTCATTTTTTGAACTATTTAAGCTAATCTACATAATTTCTGCTGCACGATCTGCTCCCACTGGCCTGCCAACAAGAAGGTACTGACCTGAAAGTGAAACATCCAGATCTGATGTCTGGAAGGTGTGAGATAAATAACAAACATTAAAATCCATCCCATATATTCATTCTGCTCCTCTGGTGTTTATTATACTAATAAAGAATTTAAAGTTTATGAAGTAGAAATGTTTTAATATCTTGAATACTTTTGAATTATGGATTTATTGGATGGGCTCTCTTCCTTCAAATAATAATAGGCACTTTCTTTTTAAATATTTCACACAAGTTTAATAAGTGACAAGTACTGTTCAAAGTAGTTTATATACTCATAAGATCCTTTTGTTAGCAGTGACCTATGTGGATAAGAAAATGATAGGTTCAACAGGTTTAATAACTCATCCAAGGTCACATGAATTCTAAGTAGCAGAAATTTGAGGTCACTAGTTTATCTTTAAAAGTCACTAGTTTAATAAATATACACATGGGTTTAGGTATAACTCTATTACTATCCAGGTCAAGACAACAGATCCCAATGCTTATTTTGTGATAAGCAGCTCTTTCTTGCCTTCATTAAACGATACTCCTTTGTTTAGAGGCTTAGTTATCTTGTCAGCATCTGCAGAACGCCATTGAGTACTCATCTAAAAATATATTTGAAGTATCTTAAATAGAAAGTCTGTGTTTAGTGTTGTAATTACGTGTTACAGATCAAAATAACGGCTTTGGAAAATTATAACAACAACAACAATAACACAAAATAATGCTGTTCCATGGATAATTTTGCATGAAACACTTTGCTTGAGCCATAAGAAAAATGTTATTTTCTCTCTTATTCCATGAGAGAAATGTTTTCTGTGATAAAGATATTTTTTAAAAAATTACCATTAAAATCATGGAAATTTAATATCTTGAAAATATCATAGTACTTTCCAGCCAAGGTAGAGAAAAGTTTCCTTTTCTACAGGTTATTGAGTTGAGATTTCTTTAATACTCCCCTTTTATAATCTGCATTTATTTAAGTTGTCAGTTGAAATAATATTAAAATTGCATAATTTCTAGAAAACTACAGCAGAATGCTATTGATAAGTAAAAATGAATGAACCATTGATACATACAGTGACATAGATCAACCACAAAATAATAGTGCTGAGTTTTAGAAGCCAGAGAAAATGTTACATACTATATATAATTCCAATTCTACAAAATCCTATAAAATGAGAACTAATAAAGCAGACCAGTGTTTGCCTGGGGCAGGGATAGCAAGTGGCTTGATGGAAGGACTCCAAGGAGCACAAGGAAATTTTTCAGAATGATGTATATGTTGTTATCTTCATTGTGGTAATGGTTTCATGGTATGATGTATTGAAACTTACCAAATTATGCACTTCTCAAAATTTCAATTTATAGTATAGCATTTTTCTTTTAATAAAACTATTTTTAAATTGAGGAACTTTAAAAATTTACCAGCACATCCTTGCAATTGTGAATTGCACTGCTATAAACATTCGAGTGCAGATGTGTTTTTTATAGAATGTCTTTTGTTCTTTTGGATAAATGTCCAGTAATGGGATTGCTGGATCAAATGGTACTTCTACTTGTATCTCTTTAAGGTATCTCCCCATATTGCTTTCCATAGAGGTTGCACTAGTTTGTAGTCCCACCAGCAGTGTATGAGTGTTCCTATCTCTCCGCGTCCACGCCAACATTTATTGTTTTGTGACTTTTTGATAAAGGCCATTCTCACTGGGGATAAGTGATATCTCATTGTGGTTTTGATTTGTATTTCCCTAATGATTAGAGCATTTTTTTATATGTTTATTGGCCATTAGTCTATCTTCTTTTGAAAAGTTTCTGTTCATGTCCTTTGCCCACTTTTTAATTGGGTTGTTTAATTTT
>NW_012147841.1:1199830-1200412 GCF_000956105.1 Propithecus coquereli | reverse complement strand
AAAGCAATCTTTTTCTCACTCAAAAAGAGAGTGAATTTGAACTGCTCAGCTGTAGGGTATCTACAATTAATACCTTATGTACCAAAAAATTAAACAAATGTATTTTTCTTTATTTTTCCCTGAGATATTGGATCAGCCATTTCATATTGGATAAGAGAATAGACATAAAATTGTGATTCAAATAAGTTATTTCGTGTTTACAAAATAGAAAAGTAATTTTTTTTGCATATTTAATATGCTCCCAATGATAAAATATAATAAAATGTTTTAAATGCATTGATCAATGGAATTATAGATTATAAAATATTAGGTCAATTACTGTGATTTCTTTTGAAAAGGAGAAATTAAGCTCTCCATTTTAAGTCTATGTATAAGGAAAGTTATCACTCTTTTATATGCACCTAAGCAAAAGTATAACATTCATTTTTCTGGATAGGGCAAGAGAAATACATATCTTTAGTGATGCTTTTTTTCAGGCACATATCCAATAAGAACCTACATTCAGACTATGGATTGCCACTGTTTTCAAAATCAAAAGCTTTGGACTCTCTTAGCCTCTTAGATAATTGCTAAATATATATA
>NW_012147841.1:1191046-1195909 GCF_000956105.1 Propithecus coquereli | reverse complement strand
ATGAGTTAATTTTTGTGAGGTGAAAGGTACAGATCCTGTTTCAATCTTCTACATGTGGCTATCCAATTTTTCCAGCACCATTTATTGAATAAGGATTCTTTTCCTCAGTGTATGTTTTTCACTGCTTTGTCAAATATTAGATGGCTATATGAGGATGGTTTTATATCAATGTTCTCAGTTCTGTTCCATTGGTCTATGTCTCTGTTGTTGTGCCAGTACCATGCTGTTTTAGTCATTAAAGTCTTGTAGTATAGCTTGAAGTCTGGTAAATTGATGCCTCCCAATTTGTTCTTTTTGCTTAAGATTACTTTTACTATATGGGGTCTTCTCTTGTTTCATATGAAGCATAGAATTATTTTTTCTAGATCTGTGAAAAATGATGTTGGTATTTTAATAGTGATTGCATTGAATCTGTAGATCACTTTGAGTAGTATAGAAATTTTAACAATGTTGATTCTGCTGACCCATGAGCATGGTGTGGTTTTCCGCTTGTTTGTATCCTCTGCTATTTCTTTCCTCAGTGTTTCACAGTTCTCCCTGTAGAGGTCTTTCACCTCCTTAGCTAAATATATTCCTGGGTATTTTATTTTCTTTGTTGCTATTGTGAAAGGTATTTCGTCTTTGATTTGGTTCTCAGTTTGACTGTTGGTGGCATATAGGAATGCTCCTGATTTGTATACGTGCATTTTGTAACCTGAGACTTTGCTGAAATTTTTTTCATCAATTCCTGCAGTCTCATAGCAGAATCTTTTCTGTTTTGTAGATATAAGATCATATCATCAGCAAAGAATGATAGTTTGATCTCTTCTGCCCCCATTTGGATACCCTTTATTTGCTTGTCTTGCCTGACTCCTCTGGCTAGGACTTCCAGCACTATGTTGAATAGAAGTGGTGATAGAGAGCAATCTTGTCTGGCTCCAGTTCTAAGTGGGAATGCTTTCAACTTTTCCCCATTCCATATGATGTTGACTGTGTGTTTGTCATATGTGGCTTTTATCATTTTAAGGTAAGTGCCATCTATGCCTATTTTGTTAAGTGTTTTTATCACAAAAGGGTGCTGAATTTTGTTGAATGCTTTTTTTCACAAATTCTTATAATATAAGCAGAATTGAATTCTGATCACTGCAATGTGCTTGGGCTCCAAAACCCTATGTAAGGTTTTAAAAATGCCTTAGGACCAGACAGCCATGTTGGTCATGGGACTTGTGTGTTTTTCTTCTTTCTGGTATCATAGCCATGTGTTGTTGGTTGTGCAGCATGTGATTTTTTTTTTCTGTTTTTCATATATATTTATTTTTGTAGTTATGTGTGGTAGAAGATGTAGTCTAGTATCAAATACTCTTGTCATAGTTTCAAATGCAAATCAAAGAACAAAATATTTTAAAACAATTAGCATTTTTAGTTTCCCTATTTAAGAAATTAGGATCATAAAGAAGTAGCCTTTTATTTTCTATGATTGTATTTAAAATGCTTCAATATAAACATCATGGTGTATGTGTGCAGGGGGCATAAATGAACTCTAATCTAGTAAAAAAGAGTGGTTACTTTTAACAGGATTTTAGTTTTTTGCGTACTAAGTTAGCAATTCTGAGACTATTTTTTCATCTACCCTACAAAATTGCCAAAATCGGCAAAATCATTGTCAATTAACATGAGGAATAATAGAAGTAAGATTTCCTTTGTGAAATGAGTGTTTAAGATTTGTGTCTGATTAGAATGATTATGTGCACACCTCTACCCTTCTGTGTACAGGGTATAAGAATTTGATAAACTGGTACTCAAATATCTTCAGCTTAGCATCTTTGATTTAGAAATGGGCTATCAATATGGAATTCACTGGCCACATGTGGCTGTTTAAATTTAACCAAAATTGAATGGAATTAATTTTTTCAATTATTTAATGTGGCTAAGTGCCTAACATACTGTACAGTGCATCTATAGATTAATATTACTACAGAACATTCTGTTGGATGGTTTTGGTTTAGAATTCCTTTTTGTCTTTAGATCTCTCATTTTAAAGAATACTCTCCCACTGGGTCTGGTTAGAAAGTTCGCTGATCCAGCTTTTAGTGTATTCTTATATATTTCTAGAAGTGAACTATTAGCAAAGTGACTATCAGAGGGCTTAAAAGGATAAGAAGGGGATAATCATGAGTATTAAAGGACAGCTTTTGTGACAATTCTATGTTACATCTGGATGAATTCTCTCTGAGACTTGTTTCCATTTTTATAAATGACATGTTAGATTGCAGAGAAAATCTATAGCTCTGACTTATGTATTGTTTTCAGAAATTACTAGCTTTTAGTACAAGAACCTGACAATTGTGAACATCAGCTTCCCTTAGGTCAATTCACAATTGATCAGTTTCCAAATGGTGACATCATGAAAGAGTGGTTTGGCAGACAGAAAAATTTACATCACTGAATACTCTTTAGCACCAATAACCCAAATACATTTGACTAGTAGTTCACATAAAAATGAGGACTCACTCTGAAAAAACAGCTTCAAAAAAGATCCGCACCTTTTCCCCACCTTGTCTCATCTAGTTTGCCCATCCCACCAAATAGAAATCCAGTGATAACATAGGGATCATAATCTAAGGTCTAACAACAAAACCTAAGCTTTTAATCAGTTCCCTATCATGTAGATACCCAAAGAAAGACATGTCTAAGTAAATTGATGAAATTCACTAGGTAGCCTAAGAAAAATAGCTTGGAATATAAAGAAAAAGTAGAGTTACACAGGATAAGATAGATCCACCATCTTTCAAGTTTATTGTATGTCTGCTATGGATCAGATACTGCTTATATTTGTGAGCTCTCTCAGCCTAAGAGAAAATAGAACAATGGGTGTGTTTGCATGAGCTCATGGAAATATCTCAGAATTCCCATAAAATGATATAGTGCTTAAAAGGAGAATTACGGTCCCAATGATGTTTATCTCCAAATCCCACTAATGCTTCCTGAAATAGGAATTTTGCATAATGGTAGAGGAATCTTTTCTCTATGCCAAGCCAGTAAAAATACCCAGAGGAAAACAGAAGCATGACAACCAGCTGCCATATAACCAGTGGAGGTGAGGGAATGCTATAAAAGCAAAAACATGCAGGTGACATGTTTTCTTAGAAATACATTCATATTATTAATATTTAGCTTTGATGCGCTTCAGAAAATGGCCCTCTAAGGCTTAGTTTTGATAGAGGATTCTTTGTTTGTTTATGAATAGTTCTCCAGAAACAATTAAATTGTTGAATATTTGGCATACAAATAAGTTCTCTAAAACATATTCACTTTTCTAAATTAACTATATGTCAGTATTGTTTTTTAAATCCTAGCTAGTTGCATAATGCTTGGAAATTTCTCATTTCTTCTTTTTGTTGTTGTTGTTGTTAATAATGTGTTTTCCTTGAGGGATTTTTTTTTCTTTTTAGTTGATGCATAATAATTATACATATTTATGAGGTACAAAGTGAAATTTTGATACATGTATACAACACGTAATGATCAAATCAAGGTAATTAGAATATACATAACCTCAAACAGTTTTCATTTCTTTCTATTGGGAATATTCAAAATCATCTATTTTAGATTTTTGAACATGTACACAACTTATTACTATATTCACCCTACAATGCTATAGAACACAGAACTTATTCCTCCTACCTAGGTGTAATTTTGTATGTATTATCCAAACTCTCCTTATTTTCCCCTCCCTAATAACCTTCTCAACCTCTAATAACATCTGTTCTGTTCTCTACTTCAATGTGCTCAATGTTTTTAGCTACTACACATGAGTAAGTACAAGGGTTTTTTTCTTTCTATGCCTTACTTATTTGGCTTAACACAGTGTCCTCTAAGCTGATCCATGTTGCTGTGAATGACAGAATTTCATTCTTCTTTATAGATGAATAGTATTTAAATCTGTATATATACCACATTTCTTTATCCATTCATCAGTTGATGGGCATTTAGGTTGATTCCATATCTTGAAGTCAGGGCTTTTAGTGTACGTGTCACCCCAATAGCATACATTGTACCTAATAGATACTTTTTGACCCCTCATCCCATAATCCCCTCCCCTGTTCTGAGTCTCCAATGTCCATTATACCACTGTCTAACCATTTATACCCATTGTTTAGCTCCCACTTACAAGTGAGAATGAAGTATTTGACTTTCTGTTTCAGAGATATTTCACTTAGGATAAAGGTATCAAGTTTCATTTATGTTGCTGCAAAAATATGATTACATTCTTCTGTATCAGTGAGTAGTATTCCATTTTGCATATATACCACATTTTCTTTATCCCAGGATCTGTTGATGGACACTGAGATTGATTCCGTGACTTTGCTATTGTGAATAGTGCTGTAATAAACATACAAGTGCAAGTGTCCTCTTTAAATAATGATTTGTTTTTATTTGGGTAGCTATCCAGTAATGGGATTGCTGGATCAAATAGTAGTTTTATTTTTAACTCTGAGAAATTTTCATACTGTTTTCCATAGGAGCTGTACTAATTTAGAGTACTGCCAACAGTATATATGAATTCCCATTTTTCCACATTCTCATCCACCACTTTTTTTGTTTTTTGTTTTTTGTTTTTGACTTTTCAATAATAATCCTCTGATTGGTCTAAGAAGGTATTTCATTGTGGTTTTAATTTGCATTTCTCTGATGATTAGCAATATTGAACATTTTTTCATATGTTTCTTGGTTGCTTGTATGTCTTTTCTTAAAAATGTCTGTTCATCGGGATCCATTTGTACTCACCATCAAATTGGTATTAACTAATCAACACATAAATGCATATATCAGAACAACATCTATTGGATGTTGGGGAAGGGGGAGGGCGGTGGGAGGAGGGGG
>NW_012147841.1:1186151-1189896 GCF_000956105.1 Propithecus coquereli | reverse complement strand
ATTTTTTATTGTTGTAGCTATTATAAATGGAGTTGACTTCTTGATTTGGTTCTCTGGTTGATCGTTATTGGTGTACAGAAATGCTACTAATTTTTGTATGTCAATTTTGTATCTTCAAACTATACTGAAGTTATTCATCAAATTTAGGAGTCTTTTAGAGGAGTCTTTAGGGTTTTCTAGTATAAAATCATATCTTCAGCAAACAGAGATAATTGGATTGTGGTCAGAGAAGATACTTGATATGATTTTGATTTTTTAAATTTATTGAGACTTGTTTTGGTCTAACATATAGTATATCTTAAAGAATGTTCCGTGTGCTTATGAAAAGAATGTTTATTCTGTAGTTGGTAAGTGGAATATTCTATAAATGTATATTAAGTCCATTTGGTGTAGAGTCCAATTTAAGTCCAATGTTTCATTGTTGATATTCTACCTTGGTGATCTGTCTAGTGCTGAGAGTGGGGTGTTGAAATACCCCACTATTATTGTGTCGCTGTCTATCTCTTTCTTTAGGTCTAGTAATATTCGTTTTGTCAATTTGGGTGCTTTGATATTGAGTGCATATATATTTAGGATCATTACATCCTCTTGATGAATTGATCCCTTTATCATTATTTAATGACATCCTTCATTTTTTATATTGTTATTGATTTAAAGTCTGTTTTATCTGGTATCAGTGTAACTACTCATGCTATTGTTTGGTTTTCATTTGCATCAACTATCTTTTTCCACTCCTTTCCCTTAAATCCATAAGTGTGATTACCCATTAGGTAATTTTTTTGTAAGCAGCATATACTTGGATCCCATTTTTAAAAAATTCATTCTGCCAATCTTTACTTTTTAAGTGCCAATCTTTACTTTTTAAGTGGAGCATTTAGTTCATTTACATTCAAGGTTAATATTAATATGTGATATTTTATTTCTAGCATAATGTTAATTATTATCTAATTGCTTTGTAGTCTCAACTGTATTCTTGCTTTACAAGGCTTGTGAATTTTATACTTTCATGTATTTTTACAATTGTAAGTATTGCCCTGTCCTTTTCATGTTTAGCACTCCTTTAAACATTTTTTTAGGGCTGATCTGACTTTTTTTAGGGTGCTGTCTAATTCCCTTAGTATTTGTTTGTCTGGGAACAAGTTTATTTCTCCTTCATTTACGAAGCTTAGTTTAGCAGGATATAAAATTATTGGCTGACAGTTTTTTTGTTGTTGTTGCTGTTCTTTAAGACAACTGAAAATAAGACATCAATCTCTTCTAGCTTGTAAAGTTTCTGCTAAGAAGTCCACTGTTAGTCTGATGGGATTTCCTGTAAATTAGAGGCTTTTTTTCTTGCTGCTTTTAGAATTTTTTTTTTCACAATGACTTTAGATAGTTTGATGACTGCATGCCCTTTTGAAGTTTGTCTTACAATGTATCTCCCAGGAATTCTTTGAGTGATAATAGTACCTATCCCTGGTTTGGTGATGGTGGCAGCCCAGGGACAGCATGCAGACCTCTGTGATCTGGGCTCTCAGAATGGTGCTGAGCTGCAGCTTCTAAGGGATTTGGAGCCTGTGGGACATGAGTTTGAGTGATGCCTTTGTGCAATCTCTAGGCAGCTCCCTGTGTTAGTCTGGAGGCCTGTGAGGGTAGAGATGTTCTCCTGTAGGTAAGATTGTAAAATCTGTAGCATGAATGTGGAGTCTGGAGTCTAAGGATTCTCTCATTCACCCTTTTCCTGTGTCAGAGAGCTTCTGGCTCCTCTCCAATTCTGTCCAAGCAGGCTGCCTGACTTCCCCCTCCTTTGCTTTCTGTGCTTCTGTCTCTTCTTTGCTGAATTCCAGTGTTCTGTCTTAGATGATTTCCAAAGCTTGAATATCTACTCACTATTTTGCCTCCTCTCTGCAGAAGAGGCACACACTAGATGTATCTAGTTATCCATTTGAAACATCTGCCAATTGTATTCCTTTAGAGGAGTCATGTTTCCTTTCTTTTTCATGTTTCTTGTATCCCTATCTTGATATCTGCTCATCTGGTATAATAGCTACTTCTTCCAATTTTATAATGTAGCTTTCATATTGTAAAAGTTTTTCCTGTGTGTATATCTTTACCATTGGTTTGGTAGGATTCTTTGGTTTTGGTTCTGGGTGGGCACAGCATTGCAGTCTTCATTCTTCAGCTGTAATCAACATCATTGATATCTGTAAGTTCTTCTGCGGCTTATGCTATGATTGTTTGTGGAGGCTGTGTTGTAGCTTTGCTAAGGATAGGGATACTGGGAAGACTGGTCTTCAGACCCCTGGTGGACATACATAGGCACTGGCAGTGCTGATGGCTGGCCACAGGTGGGCCAGTCCTCAGACTCTTGGGAGATATCTGAAGTTACAGTGTAGCCCTGTAAAGGGGTAAGTTCACTAGGCTGATCCTTGGGTCCCCAGACAGGACACATGGGTACTGGAGGTTGTGGTGATGAGACCTGCATAGGCTGGTCCTCTGGCCCCTAGGTGGCACACACAACAGACAGTGGTGGTGGTGAGGGCCCCTGGATGGCCAGTCCTTAGCCCTCTGATGTGGCATGTGTGGGTCCATGGAGGGCCAGTCCTTGATTTCCTGGGTGGCATGCATGAGTTTCAGGTGTAATGGTGACATCCCAGTGGGCCCCAGGTGGGCCAGTCCTTGGGCTTGCATGGGCATTAGCAGTGGCTGTGGTGGGTACTGGATGAGCTACAGGCAATTTAGTCCTCAGGCCCCAGGTGGTGCATGTGGTCATGGAAGTAGCAGGCTCAGGGTGATCTGGTCCTCAGGTTTCCACGTGATGTGCTTCAGCATCTGGTGGCCTTGACACTATAGTGGTCCGGTTGCTATCACTGGTGGCAGGCCCAGGTTGGTAGCTCTTAGGCTCTGGAGAGCATGCACATTGGCTCCCTATGTCCTAGACTCAGCCTTCCCGATGTGCTCAACTGTGCATGGTGTTTTGTGGGCTCTAGTACCAGGGACATAGCTGCACCACTGGATCCAGCTGTTCCCATGATTCTGCAACTCCATGAGTGGATGTAGAGGGTTGCCAGTGGGGCCCCACGATGGTGGAAATGCAGAGGCTATTGGACCCCAAGCTGGGATGTAATCTGGCAGTGGCTTTACTCTCAAAATGGTACTACGCTGCAACAGCTTTGGTCCCAGCAGTAGAGGTGACAAGCATGAATTTCCTCTCTGGAATAATGTAGTTATGTGGACTCCAGCCAGCTTCCTATATTAGTCTCAGGGCCTGTGAGCACTGAGAGTCTCTTCTGCTGCTAGAATTGTAGGTGTCTCTGGTAGTAATGTGTACTACTAGGAATGTTCAGCTTAACATTTTCTTGCAATGGGGAGTCCCTTGTGGCTCCGAGCTGCTTTCCTCTCTATGCTACCATCTTGAGTTTCCATGTCTCAGAGTGTCTTCCTTGCTGAATTCCAATGTTTCCCCTTAAATGCTGTACTCAATGTGGGGTTATCTTCTCCATGTTTTGGTCCTTCTTTGTGGAGGAGGAAAGTGGTGGGTACCTCTAGTCTGCAATCTTGATGACATCTGTCTCTCTCTCTTTTTTAAAGATATGTATTTTTTCCTCCCTCAGATGATATTTCTTTGAGGTAGATATTAATTTACTTGAAAGGCTAGTCTAAATGTTGTGTTTTATTAAATGATAGTGTCCAAAGACATTCACATCTCTAAGTTTATGAACTGTTAAAATAATTCCTCAAATTTGTTACATAAAATATAAATTTA
>NW_012147841.1:1181292-1182359 GCF_000956105.1 Propithecus coquereli | reverse complement strand
TCTCGCTCTTGCTCAGGCTGGTCTCGAACTCCTGAGCTCAAACGATCCGCCTGCCTCGGCCTCCCAGAGAGCTAGGATTACAGGCATGAGCCACCGCGCCTGGCCAAATCTCAGCTTTTAATTCAGCTGATGTACTACCTGATTGACAGAAGTATTAGGCACTGGAACCTCAACGCCTACCGAGCCCAATGCCACAGAGATGCAAAACAAAAATTCCCTAAATAGATGATTAGATATAATAAAGAGAGAAGCCACTGGCACTCCATTAACTGTATTCCAAACCTGTAACTTCACACTACGTGGGAGACAGCACTATTTCATGATTTTCTCTAGCCACGTGCTTCTGAAAGATAGAACATTATGTCATCCCCTACATTCCTACAGTTATAGGAAATGTATCAATGAACGTATTTAAATACATTTATTCATTTTAGGTAATGTTACATGAGATGTCATGACAACAAATCAAGCACGTTTAGGCCCTATAAATTATACCATTACTTGTTTTAAGAAAAATACAATATCAACAATGAAGGAGAGAACATCAATACAGATATTAAAAATAATATAAAGATGCAATAATATATTTTGGACAAATTTTGCCAGTAAATTTAGAATTTAGGTAAATGTATGAAATTCTTGAAAGGCACAGATTATCAAAATCAACAGAAGAATAAACTAGAAATCAGGAAATTTCTTTAATCTATTAAAAGAATTGATAACAGAATAGAAAATCTCACCCCCTAAAAAAAATGTAGGCACAAATGACTACAATGATACAATTCTAAAGAATAATTAACACACATCTTACATAAACTCATTCAGAAATGATAATTTATGAGAAAACTTACCGACTCATTTAAGTTAGCAGCATCACCTTGAGTATAAAACCTAAGTAAGACGATGATTCTGAAGGATGAGGCATTGGGGGATGGGGTGGATGATGAGAAATTGGTTAATGGGGCCAAGTGCCGTGGCTCATGCCTGTAATCCTAGCATTCTAGGAGGCCAAGGTGGAAGGACTGCTTGACCTCTGGAGTTCCAGATCAGCCTGAGCAAGAGCGAGA
>NW_012147841.1:1178509-1181242 GCF_000956105.1 Propithecus coquereli | reverse complement strand
TTAAGAGAGAAAGAGAAAAAAAATGAGTTGTTCTAAGAAACCAGGGAACTTTTTTTTTTTGAGCAGTTAAGAAATTGAGATATTGCTTGTCCTCTAGGGAAGAATCTGTTTATAAACAATTTGAAATTGTCAGTGCAAATTGTATGACCATGAAGCATGAAGATTGCAAATAAGTAAATATGGAATGAATTATCTCATTTAAGTAGAAACCGAAGTATAATTTGTAATAAAGATAGGGCTATCATGCATGGATTAGGACATGCCAAGGGCATCTGTTTTTATGATGCTTACAAAGCATCATTGTGTATATGAGTGGGGAAAGATCAGGAGGCAATGGTTTACTCTGCTTGCACATTCTTTTTCATACACATGCTCAGTTACTGCAGCCCACTGTGCTCAGTTGCAACCTCTCATCAAGAATTTCCAGAGAACACTTTGCAAGCTTACCCAAGTAACAGTTGGGCTCCTTGATTTGGAAACACTGCTGACAGACATCCCCCCCCCCCACTTCGGTCTCTCTATGAAAAGAGGCAAAGGATATTTTTACGTTGGGACATAAATAAAATAAATATCATATCCACAAGCTTAAGTAGAAGGAGATTACAAATTAGGGTAGATGTAATAATCAGGGTCTTGGAAATAATGTCATACTGAAAAGGGTCAATGGAGGTGTTTAAATAAGTCAGAATCACAAATGCGAATAGGATGAAGCAAAACTACAAAAGTATGGTAAAGAACTCTTGGTCTAGCAGCAACAGGAATCTGTTATCACCCATGGAATCAAAGGGGGTATACAGAGGGAGCTGTTAGAATTAAGCAAGAATCATACCTCTAGAAGGTGAACACTGGGTGGTATTTGTAAACTTCGGTAAAGAAATTGAGATTCTGGCATGTAAAAGGAAAGGTAATAAATAATTTCTCTTCTTTTTCTCTCATTGTAGCTCTTGTCACCACCTGCTGCTGTTTGAAACTAACTACAAGGCAGAGGACATGTGATTCCCAGATAATGGAGTACATAGAAACCAAATGTTAAAGACACCGAGCTGGGCAGAGAATGATCTGGAAAAACTAAAGGACACCCAGCATAGTTTATCCATTTGTCTCATAGCATCTATCCTTCTTTTTATCCAGATAAAAAACTTTTTCTTTAAATCCTGGAGACAAGGGCCTTATCAACTACTACATCATTGTATAGTGATATCAATCGAGGTATACTCTTACAATGGATCGAATTGTGCCCCTACACCCCCAAAATATATTGCATTCCTAAACCCCAGTACTGGTGAACGTGAGCTCATTTGGAAATAGGATGTTTACTGACATAATCAAGTTGAAAGGAGGTCATTAGATCCCTAATCCAATATGGCTCACATCCTTTTCAGAAGAGGGAAATTCAAAGGCACACAAAGAATACCATGGGAAGACTGCTGGGGAAATATAATTAAAAACAAAATCTTTTAACAATTCAGAAATCCTCTCTACAAATATATTAGATAAAGAAAACACTTTTGTTATCAAATAAGCATTAAACCAGAATATCATGTGCATCACAGGCAATCTCACTAAGAGATGTGGAGACAAATTCCGCCCTTTTCTATAGTCAGCAGATATAACCCCTTACATACGTGTTCTCAGAATAAACAATAGTTAGTCCTCAGATAAGAGGACTTCATAGTACCATTTTCCGCATATGGTTCTTCCTACCTTTACTTGGTCATTGAGGTGACCTTTTGCTGGTGAACTGGATTTGCCCAGACAAAAAACAAACTTCTCATACATTTATGACAGAAGGTAGTTTTGTGACTTGGAGAAAGACACCCTCTGAAGTTAGGTCCTGCCCTCCCACACAAACTGGGAGATAGGGATACTGTCTCTCGTGATGCTGACATTCCCAAGAGATGGCTCCCAAGTCTTTGAAAAAGACATTCTTGAGTTATAATGTGACAAAAGGCCTATCTAGTTTTCAACAGAATGTCTTTACATTTCAAAGAGAGGAGAAAGTACTTACAATTTTAAGTTTTCTAAAATAGATTCTCTAAGAAAAATGAGGGAATCTCTTCCCTTTATTTCAACACGGAGAATTACATGTCTTATTTTTAATTTTTATTTTTTCTTACAAGACAGAGGCAGACATTGGAGTTATGCTGCCACAAACCAAGGATTGTTCTGGACTACCAAAAACTGGAAGAGGCATAAAAGGATTCTCTCTAAGGATCTGAGGGGAGCATGGCCCACCAACCTCTTGATTTCAGATTTCCAGCTTCCAAAACTTTGAGAGAATAAACTTATGTTGTAAATCACCCAGTTTGTAGTACTTTGTTATATCAGTTTTCAGAAAGTAATCGACTCTCATCTAAAACTTAAAATGTTAGCAAATAACAATGGCCTCATTGAAGGTAGCAAGAAACATTGTGAGAATTTAAGAGTAGAAAAAAATTAACCTAGAGCATAGCTACTTTAGTCTCATCTGTCGGCCAGGCAGGAGACTTCTGTTCATGATCAAAACTTCCTACTTGTACTGCACATTTCTCTTTCTCATATCGTCTGCCAGGAACATGACAGATCAGAGCTGATTACCAAGTGGTGTCACCCTAAATTTAGTCCCCTCAAAACTCAACTCCTTAGAGGTCCTGAGCATTTTCCCATTAACTAGTAATATTAATATTAGCAATTGGAATATGAACAATATCTCCTGCTATACAGACAGTGGCCATGTTGTAGTCTCAGATTTTT
>NW_012147841.1:1174340-1176129 GCF_000956105.1 Propithecus coquereli | reverse complement strand
ATAAAATGTACATGGAAGAGACATTGTTTAAAGATTCCAATTTTCCCTAAATTAATCTAAATAAATAAAAAAATAGAAAAATAGAAAAATGGAAGAGAATAGAGTGGTCAGTATTGACCCAATTATGCTGGTGAAATGGCTTATACGAAAGATGCTCCTATAAAGTAGTGTGGAAACATAGTGCTTTAAAGAAATAATGTTAGGCTAAATGACAATTCATATAGAAAAAATTAATAAGCCTTAGTACCTAACTTATACCATAATAACAAAAATTTCATGCAAAAGCATTTTAGAGAAAGATGTGAAAGGCAAATCAATAAAGCATTTAACTAGAATAAAATGTAAAGAGAACATTTTTATGACCATGGAATAAACAAATAATCTGCAATCAGATTAAAAACAGAAAAGTAGATATAAAAAATATTTGGTCAAATGGTCTTTATTAAAATTAAGAACTCTTGTCATCGAAAGAAATGACTATTATTAATAGAATGAAAAATTAAAGCCATAGTGTGGGAGACAAACTTGCATTATTTTTCACAAAAATTATATGAAGAACTTAAGTGAAGAGTTACTTAAAATCACAAATAAAATGAAAACAGCCTGATAAAATTAGGGAAGGAGATCTTAGTATAAACTTCACAGAATTCTTGAGAATGCTCCAGTTATTATTAACCGTAGGATAAAGTTCTCATTTGATGAACAGAAAAATGCAAATTAAAACTACAATATTTTAAAGTCAGGAACTGTAAAGTGTTTGATATTTTACCTTATTTGCAAACTAATAGGGAAGTCTCACACACAGAAAAAACATATGTGACACACACACACAAACACACACACACAAACACGCAGAGGGAGGGAGAGAGAGAGAGAGAGATAGAGACAGAAAGAGAGAAAGAGAGAAAGAGATCTTTGATATCTTTGGGTTAGAGATAAAGTCAGTTTATCAGTTATGGCAAAAACAGAAGCCAGAGTAAAATTATATGCTGATTCCTAGAGCCCCAATTCCCATCAGACAATGTGGTAAGATCAGGCTGATAACTTTACAGGCAGTGATAGTATGTTACAGGACAGGAAATATAAGATTGGCAGACTGTGATCTTATGCAGTAGCTAGCTGCTGGTAAACTTGCTCACTCACCCCTCATTCCAGAAACAAACATTGTGTTCATTATCCTGGAATACAAGAACATGTTTCTGGGGAGTGAAACAAGGCATTCCTAGGTTAATTAGTCTAAAATGTAAGCAAATTTATTCTGGGAGACAATATTTCTATAATAAATGTTTCTAGAGGGACTTAACTATCTTTATCTTTACTTGTCCAGAAAAGTAAATAAATTTGCTCCAGAGAGATTCCCTGTCTCTGTTTCCAGGGTTGCATACAGATTTCAGAAAAAGCAGTCCTGAAGCATGTGGGCTATTTAATATCTGAATATGTAACACCTCCACAAATTCATGGAAAATTATCTTCCAAATATATAGTATCAATTAAACAGGATGAATAAATTTGAAGAAAATGTCAAAATTAAGTCTAGCAATAATATTAAAAAACTAGAACTCATGTAATACAGGTGGGCATATAAATTTGTACCCCCATTTTAGAAAATTGTTCGGCATTGTCCACCAAAATTGATCATAAGAATACTCTATTTCATGACAGAGCAATTCCACTCTTTAGTAATATAATCTATAGAAATGAGCAAGATTATTTCAAAAAAACATGCATAAGCGTGCTCATAGTGGCATTATTTTTAATAGCTCTAAACTAGGGGAAAATATCTATCAAT
>NW_012147841.1:1169064-1170865 GCF_000956105.1 Propithecus coquereli | reverse complement strand
GGAACATGTAAGGGAGTCAGTGCTGTTCCCGCCAGGCTCCATGTAGTTAACACGGCAAGGAGCACCGGAACCCCCTGCCTAAAATTTTTCTTAAAAGCCTTCCCTACTTGTTTCCAGAGTTCTAAATCTAACGTGTCCTCATCTGGGAACCAGAGACGGTGCTGTCTTACTGCGCATGAGAGTTGTCGTTAAGCTTTTGGTTTGACAGAACACTGAGCAGCTTTTAAGGACCGCCGCAAAGTGCGCAGATAGATTGGCTGATCTTTTGTCAGCTCTTGCTCATTGTTAGAAACCCCCTTCTGAACGGTGCGTGTCGGTCCCTTCCCAAAGCAGCGGGCAGGACCTTCCCTTACAGGGATGATTCCGCTTGTAGTGCGGACGACAAAAACACTCACTGGACGCGTGGATTCCTGAATCACGTCAGGGTCGCCACTTTTACTCCGGTGCACGGTAGCGAAGGAACACACGGTGTTCCTTCCTCAAAACACATAGTGTGTGGAGAGAAGGAAAGAGACCAAGGTCTGAAGGAGAAAATGGCCTCCTGAGCTGAGCTCTTTCCCCGTATTTATTATGAAGGATACGTGCAGAAACTCAGGGAGTACACAGGAATGTGGGAACTCAAGCGAGCACAACTCTTTGCAAATAAGGGACAAGATGTGTAGATATCAGCTAATAATTCTTAGAGCAAAGACTTCGCTGGGGAACAAAGGTTTGGGCAGTTTGCTAACTTCTTTAACAACATCCGTACATGATCAGCTGTTTTCAGCTGACCTTTGCGCACAGCTTTGGATAGGCGTTTTCGCCTGTCCCTACATTCACTCTATTCACATTCTTTCCATCCATCCATCCATTCTTTTAAGCCCAGCCCCCACAGACGATATTTTGCATTTTTTTTTCCGCAAGTAGGTTTACATAGTTCTATTTGAAGAAAGACTAAATGTTATCTCAAAGTCATTACAGCTCCATGTTTTTGACTGCTGTTAACTTTGGCACAGGAAAATCTGTTCATTCAATTAAGTACTTGTGTTAGTCTCCTATTGTTAAATGGTATTTGTACCATTCCTATTATAGTACACATTACCATAAACTTAGTAGCTTAAAACAACACAAATTTATCACCTTATCATTCTGAAGGCCAGAAGTCCAAACATGGGCTAAATGAAGTGTTGGCTGTGCTGTGTTTCTTTCTGGAGTCCCTACAGGAAATTTTGTTTTCTTGCCTTTTTCAACATCTAGGGGCTGTTGCCATTCCTTAGTTTGTGTCTCTCTTCCATTTTCAAAGCAAAGAATAGTTGATTATTTCTCACTTCATATTACTATGATTGACTCTCCTGTGACCTTTTTTTACTTACTGTAACTCTTGTGATTACATTAAACCTACCTAGACAATTCAGAATAATTTTCTCTTCTCAAGATTGCTGATTATCAACCTTAATTCTATCTGCAACCCTAATCCCCTCTAAACAGCCTTACATAACATAGTCACAGTTTCTAGGAATTAGACAATGGGCATCTTTGGGGGTCTATTATTACTTCTAGGACAATATCTGAAATTGTCAACAAAACTGTTGAGTAGAATTCAGTTAGCTGAACTAATCTCTTGGCATTGTGTAGATATAGACACAACAGAGAAAAATCATAATATAGTCTGAATTTTGAAAACTTCATCTGACTTCCCTTCCTACTTCTTGAAATAAGCATTGTTACTTGATAGCCTTAACTTTGGTTGCTATAGCAAGATGCCATCAGAAACTTGCCAGCATGACTGTCTTCAGTTGGGATTAATAAATAGGAAGCCTCA
>NW_012147841.1:1166942-1167563 GCF_000956105.1 Propithecus coquereli | reverse complement strand
TTCTTATTGTTATTTATCTGTTGAAATTATCAAAAGAGGTTCAGTGAAGACATCTAAAGAGATGTATGTGTTAAATGTATATTTAAAGATATTGTGTTTACTCAAAGCTTTTATCTCTTCAGTCATTATAAGTCCTGGCATAAGTACATAGTAGAGACAAAGCCTCTGTCTTCAAACCTACATTCTAATGGGAGTACAGAAAATACAGAAGTGGGTCCCCAGCCCTGCATATTATCCTCCTGCATCATTAATATAGGGCCCAATGTGCTGATCATTGACAATACAAAGATTAATGGAAAATTCTTCTTCTATATAAATAGCTAATAAACTAATCATGGATTGTCAAGTAGTTTTCATTTTATGTGCTTAATTTCATCAATTGCCAATTGGTACTCAGAGCTCATGATGAAGAGAATGATTTCAATTCCACAGTAGAAAAGTTTCCTTTTCAAACTTCTAAAATCAACTATGGGTAAAGTGTTTATATATTTGTTGTGTACTTGGTGAGTATCTATATATTTATCACATATATTTTCTGAACCTAGTCTACATAGTATATGCAGTTATTAAAAATATTTATATGAACTAAAATTTAAAAACTATTAGGAGCTCACTATACAA
>NW_012147841.1:1165278-1166892 GCF_000956105.1 Propithecus coquereli | reverse complement strand
TTATTTATGTTGAGATTTCTTTTAGCTTTGTGTTTTAGTATAGCACTATTAAAATGCAATTATACCAGTTACACAAATGTAATAATGAACAAAAATTAACTGCTTGAATTTCATCTCAGCTTAAGTAGCAAAATGATCAAAACATAATTATCTTTATATTTGGAAAACGACTATTAAAAGCAAAATTGTTTGAATAAGCCTCACATATAGAACGATAACAGTATTTCAAAAAGTTCCATCTACTGTAAGGCATTAAGGTGACCTTTCATTTTACTGGAATTTTTTACTTGAATTTTATGACAACTTAATAAAAAATGAAAAGAATACCTTCAGAATTATATAATATGAAAAACTTCAAATTAAAACCTGAAAAAAATACTTGTCTAAAAGTTATACTAAGTCATTGAGAATTAAATTCACCAAAACAATATGGAGACACACTGAAACACAATGCATATTAATGATGATTCATTATAATAATTATACTCTAAGCATTTTTTTTTTTTCTAAAATTCACTCCAAATCTAATTTTCCAGTAACTCTCTCTACCACAGACTCTTCCTGGTAGTTTTCTATTGCTGTTGAAACAAATTACCGTAAACATATTTTATAACAATGGAAATGTATTACTTTACAGTTATATAGGTCAAAAGTCCCAAAGCAGCCTCCCTGAGTTAAAGTCAAGGCATTGGCAGGAATGGTTCCTTCTGGAGCCTCCAAGGGGGACAATCTGTTTCCATGCCTTTTCCAACTTCTAGAGGTCAGCTGCATTGCTTGGCTCCTGGCCACTTCCTCCACCTTCAAAGCCAGCAGTGGTTGGGTTGAGTCTTTTTTCGCACTGCATTATTCTGACACTCTAATTCTGTAATCAGATGCCCCTCTGTTTCCCTCTTATAAGGACCCTTGTGACTACATTGTGCCCATGCTGATAATTCAGGATAATTTCCCTAACTCAAAATCCTTAACTTAATCACATCTGCAAAATCTCTTTTACCAGGTAAAATAATATATTAACACATTCTGGGGATTAGGACTTGAATGTCTTGGACTGGGGTTGCGGGGAGGGTATTTTTTAACTTTTTACAATTTCTTTTCCTTTTACTTAGTTCATTTTAGATTAGTCATTTTAAATCATTTTTAATAACATTTTTAGACATAGAGTATGATAGAGGAGTAGAAATTTGAAAGAATAATGGAACTTAAGGGAAACAAGTCTATGGTTGTTATTGTCTTAGGAAGAAGGAAGATTAAAAGATAAAAGGAATGTGGTCACTTCTAGGAGAACAGAAAGTGCTACTTCATCTCTCCAGGAACACAGAAGAATATTTTTTGACATAAAGCCAGTTTAAAAGGAACCTTGTTTAGTATCCCATTTTATGGGCAATTTAGGTACGCAAAATCATCAAATTATGGCAACTATTATAGATCATGTCCAAATCAATAGAAGTGTTTTTTTCTTTAATGAAGACAAAATAGTATTTCATTTTAGGTGTTTGACGGGAAAGATACGGTAAATCAAGAATCATAAATCAATACACGCCCCCAGCTTCAAATGTATGACACATTAGAATTATAAATTTTATTATGCTCATGTGCTAGGATGTGTGGTTGAAC
>NW_012147841.1:1150322-1153088 GCF_000956105.1 Propithecus coquereli | reverse complement strand
ATATATTTTCTGAACCTAGTCTACATAGTATATGCAGTTATTAAAAATATTTATATGAACTAAAATTTAAAAACTATTAGGAGCTCACTATACAAAGGTAGGGAAAGAGAGAACTTGGTTTCACTTAATCAGGTAAGATATTTATGAAGAGTTAAAGAATAGAGAAGAGTGTGTCATATGAGAAGAGAGAGACGTATTTCATTCCTTATAATTAATAACTACCTGCAGTCTAATATGTATCATACAAGTAAAAATAATTTTGTTGTTAGTCTTAATAAAAATGTCCAACAAATTCCTTCAGAGGCGTTGCTCATACCTAAGTAAATTCTTCATAATTAATCAGTTTCATCCTGTAATTAGAATGGGATTTAACATTAACATCCCAAAATTATATAATTAATTACATTCAGCTTCAATTACAATTACTAATTGATACAAAGCCTCTAGCTTAACTCCTAAAGGTAATCAATTTTACAACAGGAGTTTTGAACAAGTGATTAGATCACATTAGCCTACTAGTTCATATGTACTGGATAATTATACAATATTTTGTTTTGCTAAGCATCTCAAGAAAATAATACCAGGAAATTCTGCACGAAAAATTTCTCTCAAAGTTTTTTATTCAGATTATTTTCACCTGGATAAAGAAGGT
Source organism: Propithecus coquereli (assembly GCF_000956105.1). Lineage (NCBI taxonomy): Eukaryota > Metazoa > Chordata > Mammalia > Primates > Indriidae > Propithecus > Propithecus coquereli. The sequence continues at coordinate 1,152,436 of NW_012147841.1, read as the reverse complement.
TCTTTTTTTTTTGGTCCTTTATTCTTCCAATATTCTCAATTGTGTTCTATCCCTTAAGTCCTTCTGTAGTCCTTCCTTGTCTACTTTCCTATAAACATATGGGGGAGATCTTACTCAAGTTGATCTATTTATTTTTCAGTTTCTTTCATGTTATTAATGCCGGATATTGCTTGTTGGAATTTCACTTATAGTATAAATTAATTAATAAGAAAAGGAAGACAGGAAAATAAAATAAATTTCTCAGCATCCCAAGATTTCAACCAATAATATGGTTGAACTTTAAATATGATAATTAGATAGTTTGTTTGTTTGTTTGTTTTTCTTTTGCAGCTTTTAGGTCCCTGGGTTGGAACATTAGATCAATAGCCAATGGGTACTCAGAGCTCATCATGACAAAATTATTTCAATTCCACACACCGTAGAAAAGTTTCCTTTTCAAACTTCTAAAGTCAACTATGGGTAAAGTGTTTATATATTTGTTGTGTATTCGGCGAGTATCTATATATTTATCATACTGTGAATTTGGGGACTCGTAAGTATCACTGGGCGCATTTCTTTAAACGCAGATACCTGAACTCCACTCAGAGCTTCTGATTCCGAGACCTGTGGCATGTGGAGCACAATTTCAGAGACACTGACTCGAGAACAAGGAATATATTGTTACGGGTACCAGGAATTTGAGGCCCTTAGGTAACTTAAAAAAAAATAAAAACAGACAAAATTAATCTGACATGTATTAGCTGTGGGTTGTTAATTTGTCCTGCAAAACCAAAACTTCGCATCAGGGAGAGACAATGTACCTCCTTAAGCCTGTCTAAAAATAAATATTTTGAAGTAAAATTTGTATAAATTATTACTAAGCCCTTTCCAGTATATCATTTTAAAATATTTTCCCTAGTTCAGCTCCATTTCAGCAAACCAACGACCAATACGAAATGAACTGGGGTTGAGAAAGAAACATAAGCAGGAATATACAAGAAAATCTTAGCCTTCGGTTCAGACATTTGAGCACTGTTTCTTGGCAGCCCTGGAAGACGCAAGCAATGCAAAATGTAGATGTCTACTAGACATCTGGGTTTTGCCTCAGGTAATGTGTACAGGTTGCTATTTCCTGGGGAAAAGGAAAGAAAAAGTAAGAGAACTTTGAAGAGTATCACAGGCCAATTAAACGCTATAGTTTACAAATAGCAACTTAATGATGCCACCTGCTCTAACTGCCCGGACCCATCAGTAATTCTGGGGAGCACAATTTCTCTGATAACCAGCAATGAACATGTAATTTAAATAAGATACAAATATGTTTGTATTACCCTGCCTATTTTGACTGAAACATGCTGTATTTCAGATACAAATGAAAACATATATTCAAAGAACCGTGTGAAAAACAGTCTATAAAAGCAAATTGAAAATCAAAACTTACCCATCAGATGATTTATCAAAAGTGAAATGTCAGCAATTATACAGATACTGAAGAAACCAATGGGGGATTTAAATATTTTATATTGCGTTTTGTTTGTTTATTACCCTGGGAGATGTTAATAATTCTGGGAGTTATTAGAGAAAAACATACTACCGATAGCTTACAATCTGTGACATTACATTGGTTACTTATATTGTAATCAGTAAAGAAATTGCTTCTCACATGGATAGCACCAAATTAAATAATCATGATAAACCTTTCACCAACACTGCTTTGAATAATATGAAAAGAACATCACTCTGCAATTAGCCTTCATGGCCACTTGATGTCAGTATTATGTTATACCTGCTGATTATTTACTTTTAGGTAGCGATTTCCTGTAGGTATTTTGAAATTTAGAAATCCATCTTTTTAAGGAAAAACTTAAAATGAAAACAGTCATATTATCTTAAAATCACTTATATTTAGTCACTCCAGCATTTAGATACAATTGAAACTTATCAATGTTTGTTTTATATCTCTGACACTGAATTTTAAAGGTTCATTTTGAAAATACTCAGGGCAGTTACTTTTTTGCCTTACTTATTGTGCCTATTTCAGTATTATTCACGTCACCATTGTAATCAGTAAGAATGTTCAAAATTTTAAGTATATGTATGCTTCTTATTGTTATTTATCTGTTGAAATTATCAAA
>NW_012147841.1:1146878-1149660 GCF_000956105.1 Propithecus coquereli | reverse complement strand
ACACAGGTTTTACTTTGAATATATGTTACTTGGTTAAGTAATCTGATTAGCATCACTTAGGAAATTGCTCAATATTTTTTATCTATTTTTACATTTTTTTCACATGCAGAGGAAAGCTTTACAATAATTTGAGAAATCAAATGTAATATATAGAGCACATGAATGGATCAAAATTGCTCATATTTTTCTTCTATGACTAAGTTCACATTATGTATGGCAAGTCACTTCATGTGTGAAGTATATGCAGGTGCCTGGTCTGGATGATATTCCATCAACCCTAGACAAGCAGAACATAAAGGAAGTTTGTACAGTTGTCACTCAGTATTGATGGGGGATTGGTCCCAGAACCCCACTGATACCAAGATCTATGGATTCTCAATTCCCTGATATAAAATGATGTGGTACTTGCCTATAGCCTCTTCACATCCTCCTGTATACTTTAAATAATCTCTAGATTACTTGTAATACCTAACACATGTAAATGCTATGAAAATAGCTGTTTCTTAAATTATGTATTTTTTTATTTTATTGGAGTTTTTTGAGTTTTTTTAAAATACTTTGTTTTGAGGTTGGTTGAATGTGCAGATGTGGGATCTGTGAACTCTATGTGGTATCAAATGAGTAGGGGAAATTGCATTTAGAGTAACATAAATTTAATTAAATTGCATGTATTTCATATTTTTATAGTAGTAAATGTTCTTCATTTTCACTCTAGCTACCAAATAAACTCAACTAGAAAGACAATTTAATAGAAATATGAGGAATATCAAATAAACCCAAACTGAAATTAGAGAAAAGGATAATGTTTTAGTCTGTTTTGTGCTGGTGTAATAGAGTAACACAGACTGAGTAATTTATAATAAACAGAAATGTATTTGGCTCACAGTTACAGATGTTGGAAAGTTCAATATCAAAGTGCTGGCTTGTGGCAAGGGCCTTCTTGCTGCGTCATATACAACATGCTGAAAGGCCTCACTTGCAGAAGGAAAAAAGAGGGCTAAAGAGAACTAGTAAGAGGGGAGACCCACTCCTATGGAAACAAACTGGCTCCTATGATAACAGCATTAGTCAATCCACGAAGGCTAGGCCTTAACACCTCTTAAAAGTCTCGCTTTCCAACACTGTCACAATGGCAATTTAAATGTCAGCATGAGTTTTGGAGGAGGCAAACATTCAAAGCATAGTGGACGATGATACATTTAGACTACAAAACAACCAACACTGCAAAATTTAAAAATTGAATAATTTTTTCTTCTTTCATAATACCACAGGTTGTATATTTTCCTCTGCTTTTCTTTAGGACATTTTCATTTTCTTGTTTCCTTTGGGATATACTTTCTCCCTTTAATCATGGTTTCTATGGAGAGCTTAAACTTTCCATGGTAACAATTATGGCCCTGAATCAGTGACGTTCATTACAAGTGTCCCCAGTACCTAAGTGGTACAATGTATTGCATATTAATTCCAAATTCCTAGAGGAGAAAATCTTATTTACCTACTATTATATGCATTTTGGACTCATATTATATAGGGTTTCTTTTTCCAAGGTTATTCTATTATGCATGTATTATTATTGTCCCACTTTTTCAAGTGATAAAACAAATGTTTAGGATATCCAAATAATTTTTCAAAGTAGAAGTGAGAACAGAATATAGGAAGTCTGTTGTATAAATTTTTTCCCCTCTAAATTTGCTTTATATTTTTCATTCGGAAATAATTTATGTTCATAGTAACAAAGAAAATTAAAATGAATAAGAAAAAGATTAACAAATTCCTTCTATTTTCCCTTTTATATCATTTTGTAGAAGATAAATAGAAACAAATGTTTGAACAACACAAAGTACTGAGTCTTCAAACACTTTCGCTCTTTTCAAACTTAACCACTGTATTCATAATCACTAATAACTACATGGAAATCCTTGAGAATATGAGAAAACAAAAAAAAGATGCTTTTCAGATTAATAAATTATGAAATGAAAATATAAATATGAGGAAAGATATGAGATGTCTTTATAAGAAAATAAAATAACCTCCAGTTTGTCTGACTCGATTTAAAATAGATAGAAGGCATTAACATATTGAAAAAAATAATTCTACTGCCAGGGGTAACAGTAATGAACAATGAATACATACAATGAATACGTAGAAAAAAGAAAAGTAAGCATGGCAACTTGGACCGTGTTCATTCATGCATATTGCGATCCTTTGGTCAAGATTATCCACTTTTTTGAGCTAAATGTGTTAGTCAATCATAGCTTCATGCCTTTGAAGATTAATATTATTTAACTCCCTGTATTTTCTTTAACTAAGATCAAATATTACTGTTTTTTCATTTTTATGTAGTCCTTTCTATAAGGAAAGACTATATATTAGTATGACTTGAGTTTTCAATTGCATGTAAGAATATTATTTGTCATTAAACAATGATAAAATGATGTTCAAAGTTTTAACATTTATCAGGAGCTCATTATGAGCCATATAATTCATTAATTACTTTACATACATCATCTACTTTAATACTCGTAGAAATTAAGTGAAGTAGATGTTATATCTCCATTTTACAAAGAACAAAATTGACCATTAAATTAAATAGGTTAAATAATTTGGGCAAGGTCAGATAGCTAGGATATGAAGAAGGAGACAGGTTTTTAAGTAAAGGTGAAAACTAAAGAAAAACTACTCTGTAAACATGCTGCAGTCAGAACTTTCAGAGATTCTTAATCAATTCATATCCCTGGACATAAACCTCTGAAGCTTGAAACATAATGCAATCTCTGTAATT
>NW_012147841.1:1142549-1143253 GCF_000956105.1 Propithecus coquereli | reverse complement strand
TTTTTTTTTACATATTGGTAAAACGTTGGGGAAACTAGTGATCTGGAGTACAGTAATGGCCAAGAAGAATAACATTCTTAATGAAAACAAAGAATTATAGTTCATAGTGATGTATATTTTATCTACTTTAAATTCAAATGACTAATGAAATGCAATTAACCTAATGATGTTTTAGAACAAATTCTTTAGGCTACATCTAAACAAATGTGGACTACTTCATGTAGATAAGTTAGATGACAGGAGAAAACCATATGCAAAGTTAATGAGTATCAAAAAGCAGGTTTATATACTTTATGAATTCAGGGAAAACTTTTCTTTCCTCAGTAAGTAGCAATCTAAGAGACAAAACAAGATCATACCAGCAAAGGGACAGTGTGTATGTAAAGGACATAGACTTTCATTTAGATAACAAGGTTTTGCCAAATTAAATTCCCTCTGGAATACACAAGGCTAAAATAATGTAACGCTGAATGTAAAGAAGTTTGAGGTTCAAACTCTTCCACAGTTTTAAAATCCTTTAAAAAACATCTAAGCATCTAAGGGGAAGTATTTTCTTTATTTTTATTAAATTATCTTCTGATTCTCTTATATTAGAACACAAAAATATAAGATGGATACGTCCTTCGACTGACCAAAGGATCTAACAGCTTCAAGCAGGCATTTCATAATCATATTATGGCAAAACACCTTGCCTGAAACTTTAA
>NW_012147841.1:1134581-1142499 GCF_000956105.1 Propithecus coquereli | reverse complement strand
TAGGGCAGGCTGGTCGGCTGGACACCAGGGAAGAGTAGCAGTCCAAAGGCAATCTGCTGGTAGAATTTCCTTTTCTTTCCAGGGAGTTCAGTCTTTTTCTAGGCTATCAACAGATTGGATATGTCCCATTATGTAGGGTAAACTATACAAAGTCCATCAATCTAAATGTTAATCCCATCCAAAAAACACAAAATTATCCAGAATAATGTTTGATCAAATATGTGGGCACTGTGTCCTAGCCAAGTTGACACAGAAACTTAACCATAACAGGAGATTAATTCCCAGGAACCAGGAAAAAAAAGCCTATGAAATTCTTTAGAACACAGTTCTTATTTTGATTAATATAATTGACGTAGTGCTCAATTGTTCACTTTTTTTTTCTCCTGAAGATTTTAAGCCCAATATTAATGAAATGATGTTCTTTCTTTCCACCCTAATTAATTTCCCTTCCTGGGGCTCAACAGATTTTCAAGATAACAAAGCAGAACAACATCTCTTAATGCAATTCAATTCAGAGGAAGAGATAGGAATATAGAAACATTTGACACTGGCTGTGAGGGCACCAGTGAAGAGTGGATCTGTTTCTCACCCTGAATTTCTACCTCAGAGCCTCAAAAATTGTAATATGCTGGAACAAAGTGATTAACAACTCCATGTATAGGCTGAAGAAAAAAAGAGTGGTTAAGATAATGGGTTATAGAAAAGAGATGGATTTAGGTTATAGGAATGAGATGGATTTAGAGCAAAAGAATGGAAAGACATAGACCAATGTCAGGGTGTATTTTCCCAAAAGGAAGTGGGTTCTGAGAGATGGCCCCAGAGACTATATAGAACTATGCATGACTATTGAGAAGCTGTGGAAACGCTGAACATCTAAAGAGACTACTTCTTTCATTCCAGTTCTTTGCAGACTCTGAATGACATCTACTCTGAATGACATTGGATATGATTAGAATAATGAGATTCAAGACATTATCAAAACACTTGTTATTCTTTACTTGTCTAGTTAAATAATAGGCATTTTTTGATATACTTTTATTTTATACTTGGAAGATATCATTTATACTTTAAACAAAGTTGAAGAGTGATAATTTTAGTCATCTTACTAAATAAGTGAGTTTGTCACATGATTTATACAATTGCCAGTGTCATTTAAGAAATTAATCAAGCAATTTAGTCATCATATTAACAAACTAGTCAGAAAAGGTGGAGAGTAATGTTTGGGGACTAATGATGAGGATTTGGGATGAAGATGCTTAGTGTTTTGCAATCCTGGATAGTTTCTGCACTGATTTCACTACCTTTTTTTCACTATTTAAGATTTTCTCTCCATTTGATGCATGTGATGCACAGTCACATACATCAGAAATAGAATTTAACCTTATTTGGCCAGTAGGGTGCTAGAGATTAGTAGGTCAGTTGGAAATATGTGTCTAAGAATAATGTGTGACAGATCTAATTTCATTTACATAGTAGCCTTGAATATTTTTATAAAATATCTCTTGGTAGATACCCTATACCCCTTATAGCATAAAGAGGCTACTAACTTAAGAACTACATTTCTAAGACTATCTTGCAAGTTTGGGGACATAATTTAGATTCCGCCTTTCAAAATTTTGATTCAGAACCAAATTACATGGAGAGATAGAGGGAGAATACAGGACATCCATTTAATCGACATGAACATAACCAAGGTAAATTGTTGTGAATTAGTGACTGTAGCACTTATTTTCTTGGCTTTTTGATTTTGAGGCTTGTGCAGCTGAGCAGTACAAATTCTGGCAAAGGTTGTGAAATTCTGTATTCAGGAGAGACACTGAATGTATTTTCTAATGTTTTCAACCCTATCTTGTACTCAGATAAAAGGTGGGAGTAGGGGTCATAGTAAGGACATGAGAAAGAATAGATTCGCGACAGCATTAGCAGTCTCTTCGCTAATTCATTTTGATTAGCTACACACATGCACACGCACATACACACACATGAATAGATTCATATATTGGAAAATGGCACTGGATCCAATTTTTATTCTAAGGATCTTGTCAATATTAATATTCTAGCTAATGCATCTTTTAATATACTACTGCCTTTGTAAATAAAAATTGGATTATTTTGTATCCTATTCCTTCATTTAGTTGGTGAATTGTAACTTTTTTCTTTTTTTGTTTTTGATACAGAGTCTTGCTCTGTCACCTTGGCTGAGTACAGTGGCATCATCATAGCTCACTGCAACCCTCAACTCTAGGCTCAAGCAATCATCCCGCCTCAGCCTTCTGAGTAGCTGGGACTACAGGCATGCACCACCAAACCTCGATAATTTTTCTATTTTTTGTAGAGATGGGGTCTCTCTTTTTCCCAGTCTGTGTAACTTTTTAATATGTTTTAACTCATATGTTCATGAAATGTTTAGACAGATACATTATATGTATAGTAGCTACATAGAAACATTTCAGAAGAGGAAAATACAATATTTGTTTTAAAGGAAGAAGACGTGAATATTTTTATATATTCTCAGTAATAAAACTTTTGTCTGGGAAAGTATTTTATTAGAATTAAAAAACTCTTCATAAATTCCAGGTTTGGAAGTAAATATTTAACTTTTTTAATATCTCCAGGTTACTTTGCAAATAAAGCTACTTTAAAAATAGAAACTGCCTGCCGTATATCTCTATATTAAACAACCAGCCTTCAAGATGCATCGTTGGAAGGACAATGGAAAATAAAGCTACTTTAAAAATATCTCCTCACTCTACATGAACATTTTCCAAATTATTTCAATGCTAAATCAGATAATCTAAACTTTTTTTTTTACATATTGGTAAAACGTTGGGGAAACTAGTGATCTGGAGTACAGTAATGGCCAAGAAGAATAACATTCTTAATGAAAACAAAGAATTATAGTTCATAGTGATGTATATTTTATCTACTTTAAATTCAAATGACTAATGAAATACAATTAACCTAATGATGTTTTAGAACAAATTCTTTAGGCTACATCTAAACAAATGTGGACTACTTCATGTAGATAAGTTAGATGACAGGAGAAAACCATATGCAAAGTTAATGAGTATCAAAAAGCAGGTTTATATACTTTATGAATTCAGGGAAAACTTTTCTTTCCTCAGTAAGTAGCAATCTAAGAGACAAAACAAGATCATACCAGCAAAGGGACAGTGTGTATGTAAAGGACATAGACTTTCATTTAGATAACAAGGTTTTGCCAAATTAAATTCCCTCTGGAATACACAAGGCTAAAATAATGTAACGCTGAATGTAAAGAAGTTTGAGGTTCAAACTCTTCCACAGTTTTAAAATCCTTTAAAAAACATCTAAGCATCTAAGGGGAAGTATTTTCTTTATTTTTATTAAATTATCTTCTGATTCTCTTATATTAGAACACAAAAATATAGGATGGATACGTCCTTCGACTGACCAAAGGATCTAACAGCTTCAAGCAGGCATTTCATAATCATATTATGGCAAAACACCTTGCCTGAAACTTTAAATATCAGCATGATTTAACCTTGTTATGAGGACAAGAGGAGTTTAAAGCTCAGTTCTTTCTATTTGAAAAATTTTAATGCAAGAGAACTGTATTTTCCAACACCTGCTCACTTTCTCTAAACTGCGATATTCCTTAGCTTTCTCTGTGTATTATATGTACAGATGTGTCTTGAAGCCCATTTGGAGAAATTCAGTGGCCATAAGACTTCCATAGTTTTTTCAAAATGGAGACTAACTCCTGGTATAAAAATGGGTTACAATGAAGTATTTCTTTTATCTTTTTTGTAGAATAAGGATTTCTAGGAAACTGAATATACTACAATTTATTAAAGTAGAAACTTTAGAGTGGTTCTAATCTCCAATTTTTATAACTATTTATTAGATGTCTTACTCCATTTGAAAAAAAGCATAAATTAAAATCATCTGTTCATTTATAACTATTAATTTATTCAATCATCAAATATTGAGCCTCTTTATGGGCCATGTACTCTAAATTGAATACTTGTAAGGCAAATCTCCCTTCAAAAAAGAACTTGTAGTCTTATGGAAAGCAATGCATTAAGGGGACCAAGTACCAAGCACAATATAACCAAACATGTGTGCGTCTATTTGTGTGTGTCTATTCACCATATATTTTGATAAATGATCAGGACAGCATGGCATAGAAAGAGTAGAAGGAAATCTTTAAATTAAAAGACACTGACATTGTCTTCTCACACTTGGCTGCAAATGCTCAAGCTTTTCTGCTCTTTAATTGAAAGAATCATCAACTGCAGAGCAGGAGTTTACTGCTTAGATAAATTTAGTATAGCCATTTTGCCACTGAACTGAACTTGCCAGCCACTCCTGTAATTGCTGGTTTCACAAAAGGAAGCTGTGGGGATGTTTTCTATTAAGACTCCACATAAAATGATTTTCAAATGTTCATTTCCCCAAGTTTGTTGAGAATCAACATCCATGGACTGTTTAACAAATTACAAATCATTTGGGATTTGAGCAAAACCGTGTTTAAAACTGTGTTAAATTTAAGATAATTTCCTCAGTTAAGCTGGTCATTGACATGCTTTAGCCTTTCAATAGAAGGTGATTTTTAGCATATTTAAAAATCTCTGACATCATTAGGAGATTAAAAACCCTTCCAATGGAAATGTTCTCATTTCCTTGAATCACAAACTTATCTTAGCTTATATTCTTAAAATTTTATTCAGAGCAATAAATAAAATCTTTCTTTATCAAATGAATTAAGAGCCAATTAAGAGACAGATGCAAGAGTCACCCTGATGGACATTGAAATGCTAATATTATTATTGAAAAACATACGGTAATTTAACCACCACTTCTGTTAAGTAGATTATGCTGTGGTAATAAAGGACCCCTAAATTTTAGTGGCTTACGACAAAAAAAAGTTTATTTATTGAGTATTACACATCTGTTGTGGGTTGGCTCTGGCTCTATTCCATGCTTCTCCATTTTGGGATTTTTGGATATAGAAACAGCCATATCTGAGCCCTACACCCATCTCATGGTGGAGGTTGTGTCTTTACTGTAAAAGCCATACACCAAGGAGACATTGTAAAACACAGCCACCCAAATTTATAGAAGTACCCCCATTATACAGTATAATTCAATAGAAATCCTGTATGAATTGAGCCTAACCAAGTCCCACCAAACCTTAAAGTCATATACCTACTTACATGGCCTGTGTATTTCACTTCCTAGTACCATTCTGTGTCTCTGCCTATAAATTTAGAGGTAAATGCAGCAGAATCTAGGGTTAAAACAAGTAAGAAATAATGTTTTCCCTTATCTGTGTTGAACCTGTCTTAGCTCAGGCTGTTATAACAGAATATCATAGATGGGGTGACTTAGTTACAAAAGAAATTTATTTCTCACAGTTTTGGAGGCTGGAAGTCTGAAATCATGGCTGGGTTCTACTGAGAAAACACTTAGTGGTTCATAGACAGCCATTTTCTCACTGTGTCCTCACATAGAAGGAGGTGAGAGAGCTCTCTGGGTCTCTTTTATATGGGCACTAATCCCATTTATGTGAGTTCCATTTCAACATATGAATTTTGGAGAAACACATTTAGTCCATAAAAGGCCCTCTTAATAGAGGGTAATAGATTCAAACAGGTGGAATAAAAATATTTTTTATCATTATATACTGACAAAACCTAGGTTTGTACACACAGCTATACATTTAATAAGAAAATAGTTTATTTATATCACACCCCTGAGTAATTAGACCCACTTAGGCACAGAAATTACTAGAATCCAAAAGGCTTTGCGATGGAAACCTGTCCTACCAAAGCTAATCCATGACCAAGAAAGGATGAGAATAGATCCTTTTTTCAAGCTGGCAGATATAAAGGAAAGAAAGGACAGTGGAACTGGGCTAAGTGTAATCAGTCTCTCCTCATAATTCCACTCTGAGATACACCAGTCCTCCACTGATGGGGAAGAATAACTGTGAAGTGCTGAAAGAGGCACTTAGAAAAATTGCCCCCACATAGAAAAATAGAGCCAGGAAATGAAAGTTTCATCTCCTCAGTATTACAAATACTTTATTGAGTGTTCTATTAAATTTTTCAAATGATGAGTATAATATAAAAATCATATTACATGGAACAAAATCTAGTCTTTAGAGAATAAGGAAAACCTTTGTTAAAATGTACATGGTTCTATATTATATACAGAATAAGATTAAATTGTAGTATTTTATGAGTTAGTTGTCCTCAGTATTAAAAAATGATCATGGTTGATGTAATTGCAAGATGTCTTTACATTATATATTGCTCTTTAGATACAAATGTATTAATAATGGTTTGATAATGCATTAAGACAATAAAATACAAATAAACCTGTGATATATATATTTTAATTAACTATGTCTTAGTTTCAGCTGCTGTAACAAAGTACTGTAGACTAGGTGACTTGAACAAAAACATTTATTTCTAATAGTTCTGGAAGCTGGAAGTCCAAAATCAGTGTGCTGGCATTGTTGGTTTCTGGTGAGGGTCCTCGCCTGGAGGAAAGAGAATGAAAGAGCTCCTGGGGCCGCTTTTATGAAAGTACTAATCCCATTCGTGAGGGCTCAACTCTCAAGACCTAATTACCTCCCAATTGCCCCACCTAATACCTTCACACTGGGGGGTAGGATTTCTCGTATGAATTTGGGGGGAATACAAACATTCAGTCCATAACATGTCACAACTTTTAGGTTTATCACATTGTTTATTCTAACATCCATTATCCAGATCTCAAACAGATAATATGTTTCCATCTTCTTATAATACGTAGGAATAAAGGATTCTTGAAAAGGTAACTGTTCTTCACTATTTTTCAATGAGCAGTGATTTTTTATGGGCTTTTTATAAAGTAGACAATAGCTTTATCTCTTTGAAGATACAATGCAATACCACATACAAAGATGTCACACTTTCTTATAATGGTGATTTTAGGAAATAAATTATTATAAATGACCACTGATTCATTCATCCTATAAGTATTTATTTGATACAACATATATGCAATACCTTTCCAGGTGTGGCAGGTTCTTAGGGTTACTAAAACATATGATTCATGAAAGAAAAAGATAAAGATGGTTCAGTAAATGCAACAGAGATTTTATGTTTAGTCACTGAAAAAATGATCATTTTTAGTAATAAAAAGAAGAATCTCTTTATGAGGTAGAGTAAGTTTAATTTCAACATTCAGATTATAGGATTATTGGTTACAAAATTGCTATAAAGAAGAGAAAAACCAGAAGTGAGGAGACTTACCATATCAATATAATAGATAAACAGGTCCCAGTCTCAGAGATGAGAGCTTAGAAGTTTATAACTAACTAACAGACCTCTGTATTTGAAGAAACGTAGGCCCTAGGTCTTAAATTTTGCTCATGATGCTATTCCCTATATTTTAAATGAAAAAAAAAAATAAAGCAAACAAAAACTTATTCTCACATTCTCCTCTATATCTCTCTGTATTATTTTAAGTTGAGGTAATAAACCTGTGTTTTCTAAATCAATAGCAAGTTTGTGGCAAAAGATTTTTTATAAAAGTGAAGAGTTTGACTTCTGATTTAAAATTCCAAAAAGAATGGAAAATTATTACATAATAATGATTTAATTCACTATTATCCTTTGTTGTTTGTGTCTTAGCTTGATTTTAATTCAAGGTCTTTATCATATTTGATGTGTTTCTATCCATGATGGTATTTTATTTTTGATGGTCAGATTGTCACATTGAAAACTAATCTTTGATTTCTTTCTTTTATGGCAAGATGTTGCCTCATCTTACTGGTACAACAAGATGCTACCTCAAACATTCAATCAACCCTGATTCTCTTGAAAGGAAATTTTACTTAGAGAACATAGTCTTGGAACTAATGGTGTTTATCAACATTGTATTT
>NW_012147841.1:1132126-1132546 GCF_000956105.1 Propithecus coquereli | reverse complement strand
TTAAGATACTTACGTTAAATCAATATTATGCTGATCCATGTGTGAAAAGGTATAAGTGGTACCAAATAACTGTTTAGAATAATTCTTCATGTTTTAATGAGAATGTGTGTATTTTCCTTTTTTTTTTTCACCTGAAAGCCTAGGACATTGAATTTCTTCATTGCCTTAGTTAGGCCTCATAAGAGATTCAGACTTTTTTGTAAACTCAGCCAATTCTTAAAGATATTTCAAACTAGAACATACATTGTTCCATAAAGAGAAAGTACAATAATCTCTCACAAAGCCACAGGAGTTTGCAGGTGACATGGATCATGACTCAATTTTGTGTTTTCTAAATTAAATTCCTTATCAAATTAGTTTTCCAATGTAAGAAAAACAATTGAAAAATGGGAAATCAGTGACATTAGACCTTGTAATGTA
>NW_012147841.1:1128419-1131056 GCF_000956105.1 Propithecus coquereli | reverse complement strand
AAAATTGCCTTTCTTGAAATCTTGTCACATCTAAACTATGTGAATTTAAGTAAGTTGGTAAAATCTAACTGCCTTATTATCTTTGTATATAAAAGAATGCTAATAAAAAACATATTGCAGAGGGTTATGAGTAATAAAGCATTATTGAACACTTAGAATGATATCTGACACATAAGGAACACTCAAATATTAGATATCACTAATAATTGAATATCCCCTTGTCTAAGGAGGGATAAAAAGAAAAAAAATCTGAGAATTCTTGATATAGACTTGAGTGTCTCCTATTTTGAAAACAGGCACTGTCTATATGCTTCTGTGTCTGTAATTGTATTTTTCCACGTGATTGGATACATTCTTCAAAAGGCATGTGTACTGGATATGCCCTACTAAGTCAGAGTCACAGTCTTGTGTAATTCTTATTTGGGATGAGTGTGGACAGGACTTGTGACTTGATTCTAAGCAAATAGAATATGAGATGTGACAAGATGTTGCTCCTGTGATTAGGTCATGTTACATGGCAAAGATGAATGGGTATCACTATCTTGGTGACAAAGCATTATGGGAGAATCCACTTTAGTAGATTAGAGTGAGACAGATCCTCTTGCTGGCTTTGAAGAGGTAAGCTGACACGTTGTAACATGGCCATGTAGCAAGAAACTGCCAGAGGTCTCTAAGAGCTATGGCGCAACAGCTGATGATACCCAGCAAGAAAACAGGGTGCTCCTACAACCATAAGGAGATAAATTCTGCCAACAACCTAGGGGTACTTAGGAGCAGATTATTTGACAGTTGAAACTCTAATGACAGTGTAGCACTCACAGATACCTGATTGCAATCTGATGAGACCCTAAGAAGAGAATACAGTTAAGTTATGTCTGGGTTCAAAGTGTATGTGTGTGTGTGTGTGTGTGTGTGTGTATGATGCCTGCGTATGTGTATATGTATATATGCATATGTATAAATGTCTATGTATATATTTCCAACACACATGTATGCATGGTCTACCATGCAAGTCTAAGCAAGAGAATCAATTCCAGATTTTACCATAAATGCCGTTTTATTATGAGGCTCTGTGAAAGTTCATACTTCCAAAGTTGAGCTGTATAGGAAATCATTTTTTGTGTCTACAAATCCCCATTGACTGGTTAACTGTCCTTATGTGTTCCCATAGACTACCTGGTAAATAAAAGATGGTGAATAAAATACCCTCCTTAAATATTAGCTGAATACTTAAATTTGTGAGTATTTGAATATATATTATCTACTCAAGAGATAGATTTCCTAGATGTAATTTAGGGGAAAATGAAGATAATTATGTAAACAGTTAAAAAGTGTCCTCATTTTTGAATAGTCATTTTCTGTCAGAAGTGGGATAGGAGAGGAGTTATTGTTTATTGTACCCAGGGAATGACTTCAAGTTTCTACTTTATATAACATGTACCTTCTACAGGTTGAGACCCTTGGCGTCCTCCTCCAACTTTCACCTTCAACAAGTGTCTTCCTTCCAGTGGCAGCCCAGTTATTCTTGCTATACAATGATCACCCCAAAATTTAGTAGTAAAATATCACAAAGATTTTATATTACTGCGGATTATGTTAAACATTCAGAAAAGTCTCAGTGGTGATGGCTTTTGTCTGCTCCACAATATCCAAGACCTGTCTTTGAAGACTTGAAAGGTTGAAAGCTGAAATAATTGGGTATGAAGAATTTACTTCCCAGATATCTTCCTTAGTGGTTTATTGTACCTGCGCTGGGTCAGCTAAAGGTTAGAATAGTTGGGATTGTCAAGGAAGCATTTAGAGTTGACCTCTTCATGTGACCGGGACTTCTCACAATATGACATCGGTGTCTGCGAGGAAATACAATGAGGGGGAGTGTGCTGAGAGCCAGGTGAAAGCTGCATGCCCTTTTCTGACCCAGCTTCTGAAATAATGAATTATCACTTTTCCATATTCTGTTGGTCACAAGCAGTTACAGTTACAGCCCAGCTTTAACAAGAAAGGATTCGTCTCTGAATTTTGATGAAGGCAACAGAATGGAAGAGTATGTCAGACGGGAAATACTGTGTTGGAAAACACATTCTGCCACGTGCACATGGTATGTCAAAGCCCTGAACAAAAAGCCAGAATATTTGTCCTGTAATATTTCTTCTAACATGAACACAGGAAAGTCATTAGCCACTGTAATGTTTAGTTTGTTCATCTATACTCTGAAGTGTTTAAATTCTGTATTATAGATAGTTGTTTAGGGCACAAAGAATATATGATTCATAATGTATCTCACAAATAATCTTTTCATTTGTGGTTCCCTTATGTACTACCAGACTGCTGGGATAGTTATTAAACCAGTGAGTAAGTACCAATTTGATTCGATTTCTACTAGAACACAGTAAAATTAGAGAAAAAATAAATAATAGGGAATAATATAGCTACTAATACAATGTGTATAATGTAGGCAAAATGTTAGCTTGAGATACAACATAAAGAGAGAAAAGGCTCTCTTTTATGTCATTTACTCGAAAATTTTCAGTTAAGATTGTTTCGGGCCGGGCGCGGTGGCTCACGCCTGTAATCCTAGCTCTCTGGGAGGCCGAGGCGGGTGGATTGTTTGAGCTCAGGAGTTCGAAACCAGCCTGA
>NW_012147841.1:1124478-1126759 GCF_000956105.1 Propithecus coquereli | reverse complement strand
AATAAAAATATTTAATGGGAAGAGAATAAACACATTTAAATAAAAGAAAATCACTTTTAAATGTATTAATTGTTGATTACCCATCACCTACAAAGTCTGGTAGTTAATTAGTGAATAAATGAATCATAGCACCAAGATATTGCGATGAGAGTTAAGAAGTTGAGTTTGATAGGTCCGAATGAAGGCACATTTTAGAAAGAACAGCTAATGATGAGTATACCCACTGTCAACCAGAGTATCTAAATTTTGGTGCTGTGTATACCATAATTTAAGTTGAAGATATTAAAGAGAGTTAAAGCCTGCTCAAAAGATTGTCTCAAATTATCCTTTTTTGGTAATATAGTCATTTAAATATTTCGCAAATTTAAAATATGATATATTTTTGTAGTTTGTGGGTGTGATAATGTTTTTTTCTCATTGTTTAAAGACTTTATATACTATATTTTTACAGTACAAGGAAATTTGCATTGAGTTAAAAAGTAAAATGTGTGAATATATAGATAAAATATTCAAGAATTCTTTCAAATGTTGCTTGGGAAAAATCGAGTGTTTAATTTTAGCAAGACAAATATTAATGTGCTTACCATCTCCTTTTTTTTTACCAATTCAATAAATACCAGATAAATTAGTATTTTCCAAAAATGGCACATTTTCTGAGAATATTTATGCTATAAAATATTTTTTAACTTATATACTGAAGAAGAGACTATGTCCTGTTATGTAAAATTCTAAAAGATTTTAAAACATTATTATATTCCTGGGCTATGAGATGTTTTCCTTTTGTCAAATGTATGCATATCTTGAGTCATGGAAGAAGATTTCAGAGAAAAAAATGCTGTTTCTCTTTTGTTATACCTATATTTATCTATTTTTGGCCTCAGGCTCAAAAATAAAGCTTAATAAATGCTAGCATTTGAGAAAAATTGGAAACTAGCTGTCAGCAAAATTTTTTTGGTATACTTAACAACTTTAGTATACAACCTTATAGAATGTACATTTGTTCACAAATATATAGTATGAAATTATTATATTTTTAATTATCTAACTCACTCATGAAAATGAATTATAAACAGATAAATAAAATTAATATAAGTAAGTGTTCTAATGTATTCTTTTTACGTGCTAATGGATAATTCATACTCTCTCTAATGTAGGTACCTTTGTTTGGCAGCTGCACAAGAATACGCTCGGTGAATAACAGGAATCTGCTTACCTTGTTCACTACTATATACTTATATATTTATATCCTTATAAAGCACATTTTATGTTACAGGTAGTGTACCTAATGCTTAATAAATTGATGAATTAATTAGGACTAAAGAGCAGAATTTAAAAGCCAAAATATAATCTTTTGTAGGATTTATCCTAGGATTCAGCCTCAAATTTTCTCTGTTATTGCTCACATATATAAGCAATAAAAATTGTCTCATTAATCAGTCATCACTGACACACACATGTATACACACACACAGGTTCTGAAATTATGTATATTCTATTACACTTTCTTATCACCTGACTTTGCCTTTGTTATTATTTTCAGGTATTGTATCTGCAAAATTACTACTCACTTTTTAGTGCATAATATAATATCTAATGTCCAAAGCTTTAAATTGACATTTATGATTTTCCATTTGTGGCTTCAACATTTCTTGCTGTGTTCAGTTTGCACCATATCTACATCTAATGCTCCACAGTGAAATTTTATTGTTCTCTCAACCTTAGAAGTGTAAGCTTTTGTTCAGCTGTTTTCTTTCCTCCCCGTATTCTCTTCTCCAGTCATCTCTTCTTTCAATGCTAGCTCAAATCCTACACCCATCACAATAAATATCCTACATGGATCTTTGGTCTTCTTTTTTAAAAAATTATTTTGATTGTGTTAATATATATATATAACATAAAATTTACCATTTTAACCAACTTTAAGTGTACAATTCAGTGGCATTAAATTTATTGTTATTTTTGTGCAGTGAACATCAACATCACCAGCTTTTTCATCATCCACAAATGAAACTCTGCACACATTAAACAATAACTCCCTCTTCTCCCCTTTCGATCCCCTTGTAACCACTGTTATACTTTCTGTCTTCATGAATGCAACAATTCCAAGTACCTCATGCCAGTTAAATCACACAATATTTGTCTTTTTCTGTCTTGCTTATTTTACTTAATATAACATTTTCAAGGTTCATACTTGTAGCATGTATCAGAATTTTATTCCTTTTTAAGGATAAATAATCTTCCATTCTATGTGTGTACTACATTTTGTCCACTCATCTGCTGA
>NW_012147841.1:1119078-1120247 GCF_000956105.1 Propithecus coquereli | reverse complement strand
AAGTATAAAATGTAGGAATTTTAAGATTTAGATTTGGAAAGTTGCTTCCTTCTTCCAGGTAGTGGCATGACAATGATGAAGTTGATAAGAGAAAAGAGAGTATGAATAATATAATAGTTTAGTTTCTTTGGTCTGCTGTAGGTTGATTTGGATAATTATGGAGTGACTGAAGGTAAAAGAGAAAGAATGAGAAACTAAAAAGGATGTAGAAGTTTTCAAATATAAAAAAAAGAAATTCCAATTAGGAAAGAATTTAGAATGAATATTAGTCCTGACCTCATAGCATTTTACTTAATTTAACTAATTAAATCATAAAAATTATCAAAATCTGCATAATCATTCACAAAATTTAATTAGTGGCCACCTTATCAAATCTGTGGAACAGCACTTAGAATTCCATTTCTCTGAACTGATTATGGAAGATCTAGAGAGTGAAATGAGTATTTCTTTTACTGTTATCCAATTAAGAGAAAGACTACATGTTAATTAAAAATAATCTCCTTTTGGAGGGAAATTATACAAAAATAGTATTATAAAATTTGTACAAAATGTAGTACAAAGGAAGAAAATAGAATCTTAATGATGAGTGTGGCTCAACTGGAATGCCAATGACCCAATTAGCAAACCAATCAATTTATAAGGACCTTAAGGATAAGGACTGTTGTCTTTTTAAATTTAGTAGCAGAAATATATCACCTAATGCCTGAACAAGGTAGGCAATCAGTAAACACTTATTAATATAACTGGATTCATAAAAATAATAATAGTGACAGAGCTTGTTTGAATATTGAAATTAGAAAATTTACATTTTCCAACAATTTGAAAATTTGTTTATACGTTGTAAATTTTCACTCTTCTTAATACTTAAGATATTTAGTTTCTGTTATGACAATTCAATTTTTGGACTATATTTCCACTGAATCCTCTGAAAACACTTCTAAAGAACAGATAAAATTTCCTAATAAGATGTTAATAAGTGATTAGGACTGCTTTAGCAAGCTTTGAACCTCTACGGCAATCTCTTCTACTGGGATTAACAAATTGTTCTGTAGGCTCCTTATATTCTAAACAAGCTTTCATCAGGCTACCACCCAGCTTTAACAATTTTGCTTCCTGAAAGCCACTTGTTAATATCTCCTTAATCTTTTTTTTTTTTTTTTTTTTGAGAC
>NW_012147841.1:1116811-1119028 GCF_000956105.1 Propithecus coquereli | reverse complement strand
AAATAATTTTTATTTGTATAATATAAAATTTACTACTTTCTTTTGGGAATTATAAATTTGCAAATAAGTTATATACATTGCAATTTAACCAGAATCAAATTGTACTTTAAAAGATGCAAAAATAATTTCTACCTTTAAAAATATCAAAGAATGTCAAATAAATTACTACTAAATAGACAAGTACGCAAGGCTTAAAAGAAGGAAACCACATTCACATTGGCTATACTAAGAAATGTCATTTGCAATGTAAAATTAATCTATGTTACTGAATAATCATTATATGCAATGATAAGTAAGACTAGATTCTTGCTTTCTGAAGTATTAATAAGACTGGATTCTTACTTTCTGAAGATGGAAAGTTCTAAAGCCTTAGAACTTTCCATCTTCAGAGCTCTCCATAAACATTAACTATGAGTAAGTAAGGTTATACATTGTAGTTTAGGCATATTTAGCTAGGAAATAAAACATTAAATAAATACAAAGTTAGATACATGAAGTTCCCTGTAATGAATGTTAACTCTAGGCTAGTTTCTACAACTGCCAGAATTACTGGGTCTACGTTAACTCTTTATGATCCTGAGATTTTTTTCTTGCTTATAATTGAAATATTTTAGTTATATGAATAATTCATTGCATTTAATTATAGCTCACTAGTAAAAAAAATACACAGTAAATGTACTTTCCCAACAGCATAATTTAACACCATGGAAATAAAGTGACTTTATTTTAGAATAGCTTCCATAGAATTCTAAAAGCATACTTTTCTAAAATAGACCCAACATACTAGCTAAAGAAAAACATTTTGAAAGAACAAAAATATTCCAAAAATATGTTATTTTGTTATCTTTTTCTATTCTTTTCTTTTTTTTTATAACTTGACATATAATATTCAGAACACCATATAGACACAAGGCATATTTACTCAAGGAATGATGAGATTCTTTAAATGATAATGCTACCATTAACTCAAAAGATGACTTTTTTGTGTTTTAGTGCAAAAAAATAGTCTCAATTATTTCAGTAATATAAAATAACAAAATTATTGGTGTCTATCTCTTTATTGAAGTATTTATAAATTTCATGGTATTCAGAATCAGTTATGACTTTATAGATTCAGCAATTTGCAAATTGGTTTGAAATGTTTTGTTTCATAATTCTTTTTACATAATATCAATTGGTATCTTTCATTTGATTTGCTTGTTTTTATATCACACCTATAATCTCTCCACTGGAAACATAGTGGTTTATATAATTAGTGAATTATGCACTTATTAGACCTACTCAGAAACCATGGTTACATAAACAAAAAACAAAATGCAGTGGGATTTGATGTTAAGTGGCATATATTCTAATTCTTTATGAAAGTAGCATGCATAATATAAAATTTAAGAATATAAATTAATTCACTGGATTATTAGTTTAGATTTAAATAGAGTAATAAATCTTTGGCATTTGCAATGTCCCGAGACAAATTCATAAGTTTTACAATGGCACTAAAATATAAATGCTTATGAGTTTTCTCATGTACTTCATGTTTTTTTTTTAATCATAGCAATGTGATTACATGTATTAAATGAAACCAATAAAGTCACGTAGTGATTGTGATTGGCCAGATTTACTTACTTGCCATATAGCCCTTCCTCATGAATCAGGTTTTGGGTAAAACATTTCCAAATCTGGCAATTCATATTTCCTTTCATCATCAGGGATTTTTTTCCTTATATTTTTAGCAAAAACAAATCTTTCATATATTAACATACACACAAATACATAAAAATGATAAACCTACATATGTAATTATTTTGGTGGGGTCGAGTTTTAAATCATGTTATGAAGAACTGAGAAGCACGTGTTTTAAAGAGCAAGAAAAAAGACTTGCCAGGTTTCACATATGACAAAAGCAGAAAATATTGTCATTGTTACTGCAAAATACTTTGAAGAACAACTTTATAATCTTTGTAGTTTTTTCACACACCTTAGCTCAACCAATGATGTGTGATAGATGACACAGACTTTTGGCTGGCTAGAGCCGAGAAGATGGTCTTGGATGGAATAAGAAATGAGGTTGAGGCCAGCGCGGTGGCTCACACATGTAATCCTAGCACTCTGGGAGGCCCCGGCAAGGCAGGGGCGGATCGTTTGAGCTCAGGAGTTGGAGACCAGCCTGAGCAAGAGAGAGACCCTGTCTCTACTAAAAATAGAAAGAAATTAGCTGGA
>NW_012147841.1:1112618-1114301 GCF_000956105.1 Propithecus coquereli | reverse complement strand
TTATGCATGTTTAAAAATTTCTTTAACAATCCTTAAATGTAGTCAGGGTTAAGTACCACTGCTGTACAAGTCCACTTTAGGCTTGTTACTAGTCCAGGGTATATCTAATAAGGCGGATTAAAAATCTGTTTTTGTGAGGCTTCTACTAATTATATGTTATAAAGAAGATTTATAATTATCATTTTATTTAGGTTTTACATCATAAGGGTGTAACTTTGAAGGCCATTATTACTCATTATTCCTAATTCCTTATGTTAACACTTTGCTACATTTGTAGTATCTTTCATTTGAAAAACATGAGTGTAGTGCAGAAATCTGTTAACATAGCAGGCCTGAGAATGCTATCCTTCAAAGGCCTGCTCACAAGCTTGGTTCTTGACTGGTGTTTGAGAACTTGATTGGTCAGGTAAATGGTATACACTGATATAAAATTTTCTGTAAGTTGTGAGTAGATCATTGTGCCAAACATGTCTGTGCTTTGAGAGTCTGAAATTTTTATACATGACCAACTAGTTCCCCTAAAAACATCTCAGATGGTCTCTCTAATAGATAACTCTACACATATTGTCACAACTTTTTGCTGGAGAAATTAAACATGTCCTGTGTGGCCCCATGGGAGAGAACTCTTGGAAGGTTATACTTGGTTTCCTCTGGATTTCACCCACGTACCTTTTCCTTTGCTTATTCTGTTTTGTATTCTTTCATTGTAATAAATATTAGCCATGAGTTCAATTAATATGCTGAGTGAATCTTTTTAGCAAATCTCCAAACCTGGTAGTTGTCTTAGGGAACCCCAACACAAGTTTCTTGACTACATTTCAGATACAAAGCCAGACTACATGTAAATACTTCTTTTTGATGGGATTTAAGAAATATGGACATACATTGTTATGAATTATTTTTAGCTTTGACTGAAAATCAAGGGTCTGTTTCTGTTTCACGTCATTTCATTTTTAAATTAGAATTATTTTTACTTTACTTTTTTCATGTCTTGTTTGTATATACTTTATCACATAATTTAGCAGGAACTATTCTATATACATTATGGGATTTAGATTAGGGCAAACAGCTCACTACTATCAATCAAGAAATCAATTTACTATAGTCGCATATATGGATGGAAGTCACTACAAGATATGTCAGCTTTGAATATAAACTCATAATAGTTAATATATGAATGTTGGGACTTGAAGAAGAGAAAAAGTATGGCAAAATATGAAAGTATAATCCTCTATGTACTTCTAAGACTAAGGCTGATAATGTATAAAGTTGAGGGAGTCCTTTAGGTTGGCAATATGGGTCAATTTAAGAAAGTGTTGTTCAAGCCTGTGTCCCTCTGGTGACATAAAAGATGTGTCAAATATACTTGTGAAAATTAAAATACATTATCATATACTTAAGAGTAGTAGAAGATTTTAATGATCTCATCCACATTATTAAAAAGCAAAATGTTTTGTCTTTATAATAACAAGTGAATGAGCACCTTGATCAATGTCCTATTTCTGTTTTCCTCTTACTCTAGGCATTTCCTACTGTTTAGTCTCAATTGGAGCTACTTATTTATATTTAGATTTTCAATTTCTTCTAGGAGAAGATGCATCTTCCTTTCTTAAAAGACTTTAATATTATCCAATGTTTATAGAACAAATTTCAAACCATTGAGTTTTTCATGATTTTTCCCCA
>NW_012147841.1:1109638-1112508 GCF_000956105.1 Propithecus coquereli | reverse complement strand
AATTATTTCAGTCTCTTGAATATTCTAATTCAAACTAGTTTAGGAAAAAAAAAAGAGAAAAATAGAAGAGAGAGAAAAGAGAAAAACAGATTGCTTTTTGTAGCAATAAAACTGAGGGATTAGGCTTCCTTTATGCCTGTTTGATTCTTTTTTCCTGCCTTGGCTCTTATCTCTTCTATGTTGTTTCCATTTTTAAAGAAGTTTTCCTCCACTTAACAGCAAAGTTGACCAGTTAATCTCTACGTTTATATTATCTTAGAGAAAAGAATGCAACACTCTCTGATCCAGGGTCTATTCAAATTCTAAAAAGAACTCTGAATGGTAGGTTAAGGTGAGATGCTCACCATTTTGATGGGAAATCAGGATTTATAGCCTCACCAAAACCATAAGGACTCACGAGAAATAGGAAGAGGAAAAATATATGTATTGTGTATCTCTGTGTACTCTTGTCTCTGCAATTTAATCGATAATACAATTTTATTTCTTATAAGATATAAATCACTAATTTAATTATAAATGCTTTATTTTGAATGCTGCAATCTTTCCCCCACATAAATTACCCAGTATTTTACACTAAGAACACTGTTAGCTCCTTTTCTATGTTCTGTAGGTATATGTGTATGGCAGAAAATAGTGGTATGTTATGACTAGAATGCTTAAATAAAAACGATGTGAACTGATGATACATAAAGGCAGTAGAGATGTTTCCAAATTTATTAATTTTAGGAAACATTATCTTTCCCCCAAGAGAATATAGAGAGTATAATCTAGACCAACAAGATCCAAAAATAATTATATAAACATAAAAGGAGAAACAGTCAACAAGAATTTAGGTTTCTCATAAAAAATTCATTACAATGAACAATAAAATTACTATCTATTTTAAAGGTAAATATGGCATTTTAATCTTAACAAGTGCCTCTTCCTTAGTATTTTCAGGTACTCTGAATATTGCCTTCTATTCGGGTAGTAATCTAGTAGTTTACACTAACTGCCCTCCATGTAAAATCGTTGGACCAGAATTCTTTTTAAAAAGTGTCAACATTTAGCTATGATCTTTTAAAAATTACTTTGAGGCACTTGTGGCAGAAAAAAAATATTGAGATGAGAGCCCTTTTGAGTGCAAGAACTTGAACTTTTTGAAGCCCCATCTCTCACAGTTACCAAAATTACATAATAAGTTAAAATCAAAATTTCTTGTTTTTGCAGAAATTATAATGGGTTGAGGTATGAAAAACCCAAATAATAGAGCAATAAGATTTGAGGTTGTCTGGGTTTAGGGGAAAAAGAACATACAGACTGATTCACCATCTGAATAATGAGAAATGTTTGAGAATTCAAGAGTAAATGTTTCATAAATACCTGGAGTCCAGATGTTAATAAACTATATTTAGTTTTTACTATGTCATACCAACAAAGTGATCATAAAATAAAGATAACTGGGGGAATGGCCAATCTATGCAAATAAATAAGAGATAGTCTTACAAAGTTTCCTGTGACTCTAGAGTGGTAAATTAGAGTTGAAATATTTTCTCACAATTGATTAGACCAGTAGTAGAACGAATATCAGGTTGAAGGGGCATCACAGTAGGTGCCCATATAGCAAACACAACTATATTACAGAGTGAAATATAGAATTAGTGGAAGTGCACATGGAGGGATAGTGACAACCAAATACTAGATGTGAAAAATGAACATTACGAAGACAGAATAAATAAAAGATATTTAAGGGATGCATAAAATTCACTTTTCATTGTTGTCTCATCACTAAATCTTTCTCACTGTACTCCCAAACTAAGATTCGGCCCGAGAAAAATCTGGAATTACCTATATCACCCTGAATGGCAATAATGAAATCCCAGAAACTAAATAGAAAAAATAATTCTATGCTTCATTTGGAATCAGAAAAGAGCCCAAATAGCCAAAGCAATATTAAGCAAAATGAACAAATCTGGAGGCATCGGATTACCAAAAGTCAAACTATATACCATAAGGCTATATTAACCAAAACAGTATGGTATTGGCACAAAAATAGAGATAGAGGTTAATGGAACAAAACAGAGAACCCAGATATAAAACCATCCACATACAGCCAACTGATCTTTAGCAAAGCAACAACATACACTGGGAAATAGAACTCCTATTCAATATGTGGTGTTGGGAAAATTGGATAGACACATGTAGGAGATTGAAACAGGATCCATAATTCTCACAACTCACAAAAATTAATTCAAGGTGGAGAAAAGACTTAAATGTAAGTCATGAAACTATGAGAATTCTAGAAGAAAATTTTGGAAAACCTCATCTAGATATTGGCCTAGACAAAGAATTTATGAAGAGGACCTCAATGTCAATCAAAGCAACAACAAAAATAAATGAATAGGACTTGATTAAATTAAAAACGTTCTGCACAGCTAAGGAAATAATCAACAGCACAAGGAGACAATGGGAGAAATGGGAGAAAATATTTCCTCCAATAATGGGCTAATGCCAGAATCCACAAAGAACTCAAGCAAATTAACAATAAAAAAAAGCATCCAACCCCAATAAAAAGTGGACAAAAGACATTAACAGAAGCTTTTCAAAGGAAGATAGACAAATAGCCAATATACACGAAAAAATTTTCAATGTCACTATTTATCAGGGAAATGCAAATTCAAACCACAATGAGATATCAACTTACCCCAGTTGGGTATGTCTTTTATTAAAACGTCCAAAATCTCATTATCCTAATAAGAAAGGCAGATAAATATTTGATAATTAACCACTTGATTTTAACAGTGCTGATGGCTAGATTATTAAGTAAAAAATGTGAAATTTGGAAACATGAGTGCCATGAAACAATATTTGATCAAATTAATTATAAATTA
>NW_012147841.1:1107530-1108932 GCF_000956105.1 Propithecus coquereli | reverse complement strand
TATATACACATGTATATATATACACACACACATATAAATGGATATATCATCAAATTGGTCTATAAATTTGAAAATAACTTCCCAAATAAAGTATTCTATTTTTATTCAGAATATAAATAAAATTGAAAATTTGATTTCACACCCCCACACACATACAATTATCACTTTAAAAAGATTTACACTTACAGAAGTATGTGACCCTCATATTTCAGGCAGCTAAATGTAAGAATGTCATTAGACAAGTGGGATAATTAAGAGACTAGGTGGAGTGTGAATGGTAGGACCCAACAAGCTGAGCAGATGAAGCTGCTCCTGTGAACAAATGGAATGGTGGGAGGATGTGTGGGAAGCTGCCTCCACACCTTTACTCATCCCCTGGTTAGGCTATGACTACCCGTAAGGGAGGCCATTAGGATCGAGCCTGAGTACTGGACTTCACATCCATTTTCTACCCATCAGCACAAAGCCAGACTCCTTGAATTGATGGCACCAAGATAAAGTTCTTAGTACTAAAAAGGAAGTTTGAAACCTGAAGTTCTTGAGTTTTACAGCATATTGTTTCTTGTCAACAGGGAAAGCAATGGGCAAAGTAGGAATTTGTTTTACAGCATTGTGTACCTATGGATTTGAGTTAGAATTAAACATAATTGAACCAACAATAATGACTACATCAGATTAAAAAACAGTAAATAGCTAGTAATTGTGTGAAGATCCCTCTGATCATTGCATTTTTTATTCAACTCCAATTATAATTCCTAGCATTTCATTATTTTTCCTACATAATTATTCTCCTCCTTCACCAAGATACCGCTTATAGATGCCAACTATCAAACTGACAGTCAGTTGGATAATATTTATAAAAAAGAAGTGATGATTATACAGTTTCCAAATATGTAAAATAATGTAGCTAATTTTTCCATATTAGGAATTAATTATTTGATTTATTTCAGGCTACCACACTGCTTTACCACTGAAACTTAGAACTAACCTCTAGACATTTTCTTATTGTGTATATTATATTAATGACACCTACGGATGAGAGAAACAGCTATTGTGAAGTCTACATCGAAGAGAAATGGTTGTAATCACTTGATCAGATGGATATGAATAAAGGAACAATCTTGATAATCTTGAATGTGTAAAATCCAAAAGCACTGATGACTCCCATGAGGCACCAAAATTCCAAACTACAGAACATCTAAAAGTAAAGCAAAATAGAGAAGATAAACATTTGGATAACTTAGGAAGAAACCAATAGGTGAAAATAATTAACTTTTGCCTCAATTTTTCTAGTTTAAAAAATGTGAATTTTTGAAAGATATCATTTATCATGACACTTAACTGTATCAATCACTATAATAAAAGAAATAGAAAAATAATTTCCCATAGTTGAATTAAAGTT
>NW_012147841.1:1103808-1106152 GCF_000956105.1 Propithecus coquereli | reverse complement strand
AAATCCCTTTGCCTTTAAGTTAAAGTCCAAATTCCTTCATACGTCTTAAAATCAGTATGTATAGAACAGAGCTCACTGTTATCTTTTCCAAAACTCCAAATTTAGTCGTATTTTCCTATTTAAAACATTTAAAAAAAAATCCCTTTGCCTTTAAGTTAAAGTCCAAATTCCTTACCATGTATTAAAAGTATCTAACTTATCTGGTTTTATTTACACGATTATCTCTGATAATTGACCTGGCAGCCCACTCGCACACTATATTTAATGTCTCTCGTTTCTCAAAAACATGATGAATTTTATTATTTGTAAGATCTGCTCCTGGGTTCTCCATATCCTGATTACTCTTTTCCTTACTCCCTAAGCATATCGTGCATCCTCTAGTATAAAAATATATAAAAGTCAGTGTTTGAGTACGGTCTTTGAAGTCTTTCTCTTTACATTTCATTCCCACCCCCAACAATTTACAAGCTATTTAATCTATTTAAGTTTCAAAAAGATTTCATGGTACATTTTTCTCACTTAAAGAAAAGTACTCATTAAGGTTTCTTTTGTTTGTCTGTTCTGTTTGTTTTAAGAATTAAATGAAATAATGTGCATAGGTGCTTAGACCAGTGACAACCAAGTGGTAAACAATCAGAAAGTGCTTACTATTCAATATTGTTTCTTTTGAGTTCTGTGAAAATAGGATCGATGTCTGTGGCAATTATTCTACCACTTAGTAGGGGCTTGAAATAGAGTAAGAGGTCAAATCAATTATAATTATATAAATATTAATGCCAGTTCTTAATGTCATTGCTGCCAGCAGATTAGCCACTCAGGCTTAAGATGTAAGCTTGAGCATGTCCTTGATTCCTTAATTTTCTTTGATGTTTCTCACTATTCAAATAATCCGCTAATTCCTATTGATTCCCCAATATGCATTCTCTTGAATTTATTCCAACTTCCGCATTTCCACTAACACTAACCTAATTTAGGTCAACATTGACTCTCATTTGTTCTATTGTTCCTAAATGGATTCCATATAACAGTTTGTCTCATTTCCTATCCATTAAAAAAAAAAAAAAAGCCAGTTCTATCCTTCCAGCGGAAAAGCTTTTCCATGCAATTATGCAATTCTCTTACATAAAGTCTTCAGTACATAAAGCCCAAACCATTTACCTGTCATTTGATAACTATCCATAACCTTACACACTTCCATCTTTGCAATATTATCTCTGAATAATACCCTCTGTTCGAGATTCTTCTCTATATACATGACCCAAAATTTTCATTCTGTTTCATCTCTTGTTTTCTGTCCATAAACTTCTCAGACAGAAATGTCTCTTTCTCTTATTTCCATATATTCAAAACCTATCTTGATCTATGAAATTTAGCTTCAAAAATAATGTATAATACAAAGCAAATATGTTGCTAGTTTTGTATTTTTTCCTAGAATTCAATACACATGTAGAATAGCAAATCTGTTGCTCTTTAATGTGTATTGTGTTCTGTATTACACATTATATACTACATGTACACATAAAGTACATATTTATGTATATTATATGTTTCACAGTCTTGGGCAAAACCACAGGACTTTTAATCATAAAAGATTGCCTAAATTCTTGATAAATTACTGAATTATTACAGCATTTCATAAATTTGTTACACCTTCTCAAAGATTTAGTTTCTTTATATCTACTGTAAGTATAATGGCATCTGTACAATTTATATCACAGTATTTTTTTACAAAAGTCAAGTGAATTTTAGAAGATTCGCAGACCATTTGGCAGTAAAATCAACAGTATTGAATGTGCTCATTTTACAAGGCATCTTAAAGACACTACACGTATATTAAATTAATCATTTAAACAATTATACCTTTCTCTATAATATTACTTTGCAATGAATCCACTATCACTTCAAATCCATTTTATATTAAGTATGCCTGGAATGATTTTATCCTAAGCTGGATTTAACAAAATCATTAGTGTGTGAATAACAGAGAAATGTCAAAACCAATTAAAATCCCTTTCCAGTTTTTGATATTGGCAAAATATATCACAGGAAGATATGAAAGTGCTTATATAATACTTAAGGAGGTTTATCTTTGAATAAATCAAATCAAATATTGGGTCAGATTTAACTTTTAACCTAAACTAACTGCTATCAACTTTTGCCTAAGAAAATTAATGG
The DNA here is from genome assembly GCF_000956105.1 of Propithecus coquereli. NCBI lineage: Eukaryota > Metazoa > Chordata > Mammalia > Primates > Indriidae > Propithecus > Propithecus coquereli. The sequence goes on along the minus strand of NW_012147841.1, from coordinate 1,103,977 downwards.
TTTATTATTGGCTATAATCCATCATTTCAAAGCTAAGAGTTTCCTGTAATTTTGCATATATTGCTTTTGCTAAATATGTTGAGGGCTCTTAAAGACTGGGATATGCCGCATATGATCATAAAAGAAATGAGAATGTAATAACTTCTAATGACAAGAAGAGCTCATTTTG
>NW_012147841.1:1100926-1102243 GCF_000956105.1 Propithecus coquereli | reverse complement strand
ACAGAATGAAAAAGAAATGTGCAGAGCTTCAGTGATGCATGTAATAATGTTTAATGCAAACGAATTATCTTTATGTGTTTCTGGATTCGATATGCCAATATTTTAGAAGTTAGCAATTTAAGAGATTTTAAAGTTTTTTTTATTGTTTTGGATATTCCGAAAGGCTTTCAGTCACTTTCCAGGCTTTGCTGGATATCAATGCTTTTGCTAAATATTTCCTACAATTCCAAGATTATATTTATCCCATTGTTAGACTCAGTACCCAGTATCTTGGGCTGCTTCTGACATGATAACACTCTTAGGACCTCTTCCTCACTCTCTTCCAGTCCCTGTTTGTTACTGAGTTCACCACCCTTGTTTCCTCCCTGACTCAAGCTATTACCCCACCTGCAGGGCCATTAGAATCATACTCCATTAGTTACTACTTTCACCACAGCCTTCCAATCCCTCAAGAAAGAGAAGTAAATGGGCATTTTCTTCCACTAGACCACTTTCTTCTACATCACACATTGTGTTTGAAGCACTCAAATGCACACTATCTTCCAAGTGATAATTAGAGGAAAATCACCTTGCCTATCATCCTTTTTTTTTTTTTTTTCACTTATATTTTCTCAAAAGGTGTATGCCTCTGGTCATGTGTTCTTTCCAATTCTGTTGTCCTCATGATTTTCTATGCTTACTTTGTCATATGCTCTCGCATATCTTCCTTATCTCAAACTGTGGAGTTAACATCATCTGGAATTTCTCCACCACCATCGATAGTCTGCCTTATGTCTGTAATATCTTCCATAAATATTTTGTTCACTTCCTGGTTTTAAACAAAGCTCATCTCTCCTTAAAGATAACTCTTCCTATACAACTGAAGTCAGGATTTCGGTTTTTCACAAACTATACTAAAAGTTTCATGCCCGGTATCTTCCTTGATCACCAAGAACATTTCCAAAACATACATTTTTTTTCCCTATATCACAAGTGATCTATACATACAATCCTCCCTAGGGTACATTATCATCATTTGTTGCCCTCCTTGACACTATTCCTCATTCACTTACATTATGTTAATATTGAGTTAAATCACATATGTTTTACATTTGTTGCTATGATAGTTCATTTGCAATGCTTACTCCTTTTATGTAGTCCACTTTTATAAAAGTTTAGGGAAGTGGTGGTGGTAAGCAGAGGGAAAACAAGGGATAACATAAAGAGACTGACAGTATTTTCGAGTGGAGCACTCTGTTCAAAGCTATGGCTGCAATTTGAACAGCTTTGTTCCATTTCTGACATTGACATTATCTTTTAAAACTACTTAATGCATTT
>NW_012147841.1:1100378-1100876 GCF_000956105.1 Propithecus coquereli | reverse complement strand
CTTTTTATCCATCTTTTTTTTCTAAAATAAACTTATTCAGAACAGGAATCATATTTTTTCTTTCCTTTTTAATATGCATACATTTTATTCACTTGAACAGTCTTAAATATTTCATTTAAAATCTTTGGGGGACTATAAAAATGCAATGACCTTTTCTGAGTTAAAGAAAAATTATGCAGATGTATTCCTTCACTGCTTTTTGAAAAAAATGCAAGCAAAATGAGCTGTTTGTATTCATAATTTGATATTTACAAAATAACTCTTGTCTCCCGGTTTAGGAGGATCTTGGGAAAAGCCCTGGAAGGCTCCAATATCGGGAAGGGGAGGGGTTCAAAAAGACATCTTCATAGCTCAAACTGAGGAGTCCAAGGAGTCACTTCTATGCTGAAAATCTTCAAGTACCTATGAGTTGGCTGAAGTTCAAGGATTGCAACAGAATTTTTCCAGTAAATGTGTCATGTTCATTTGTTACTTTAGATTAATTACCATTTTTTTTTT
>NW_012147841.1:1098506-1098828 GCF_000956105.1 Propithecus coquereli | reverse complement strand
CTCTCCGAGAAAAGAAATTAGGCTAATCTTCATTTAGACAGATATTTATTCTATAATCACCGCAGTATTTTTCACTTCATTTTCTCCTTTACATACTACAGGAATCTCAATTTCTTTCTTAATCAAATGAATAATATCTCTTTATAGCATCTTCCAGCTATAAAAATTGAAGGTTCTGCTTCCCCCAAAGTAAGAACTTTTTTTTACGAACACTTTTTAGGTGAATTCGGTGTCTTCTTGTTGGCTGTGATTTGTTTGGTGAATGATAGTGTAATGCTGATTAAGTTAAGCTACAGTTTGTTTGAGTCCTAGACAATTGCTC
>NW_012147841.1:1097289-1098405 GCF_000956105.1 Propithecus coquereli | reverse complement strand
GGCTGCAATTTGAACAGCTTTGTTCCATTTCTGACATTGACATTATCTTTTAAAACTACTTAATGCATTTTGCTTGAAAAGAATCTTAGCCGATGACTGGGCATTAGGCTGGTCTCTGCCTCTGTGATAGCGCAGCATTCTCTTTACCCAGCTATTTCTCACTGTTGAAAATTTTCCTTCTTTGTGGTTTTAAACAACATCTCTTTCCAAACCTCACTGAAGTTTACTGAAGATAATATATGTTAGTTAAGACTCCTGAAAGTACCTAATTTACAAAATTGAACATTATACTTTTCTATATAAAGAGCAACTTTAACAGAAGTTCTACAATGCATTCATAAAAAATAAAGAGGATTGAAATATGGTAGTTTAAATAAACAGGGAAAACAAACCAGTATGATTGTGTTTATAATTTTATCAGTACTATGATATACTGTAAATATTTATAGAACTGGGAACTGGGTTAGAACCTCTATAAAATAAAGGGCAAAGAAAAGGTAAGTGTAGGAAAGAATTTAAAATTTCAATTGTGAACAGCCTTTAAAAATTGAAAATTAATGGATTCATCTAAACACAAAAGTACTTTAAATACACTCAAACTACACCAACTAAGCACTACTTTTTACATACATTTCTATTTACTATATCCAACATTTTACATCTTGAATATGCCTTATAATTTGAAAGAATTGAAACAAAAGGCTGAATAAAATTTATGCACATAGCATGTGTTTAAAATATTTATTGTTTGATATATTACAGTGTTTTCCACCTTATGAGTAGTGACCCACTAATGAGTTCAGAAATCAATTTAATGCATCATAATAAGAAGGTTAAAAATGAAATAGAAATAAGGAAATGAAATAAAAGGAAATATACTCAAGTGGTAAAGGTAAGTATTTAATGAAACTTTGGTTCTTATATGCTGCATTAAGATGTAAAATATGTCTAAGTATTGCTCCTTTGAGATTAACAAATATTGGAAGTATTATTTATATGGATTTAACTACTTTTCTCTATTAAGAGCCTAGGTACATACAATTAGAAGTTAATGAACACTTTACATGTTGAGTAAGATATTTACGAAACCACTGGTAATGTAAGAGTTGCCATCTG
>NW_012147841.1:1084903-1085891 GCF_000956105.1 Propithecus coquereli | reverse complement strand
ATAGTGTCTACCTCATGTTGGGTTCTGAACTTCAATACCATGAATCTTTAAAAATGTAGTTTTGGAGTATTATTAAAGAAAAAGCATGCTGCATAATTCTTAAAAATTTATTTCACAACAATTCAGTTTTCTAAGACTGCATTACAGTTCTTTAGAGCCCAACTGTTATTTTATTTAAAAAAAAGGATTAACTTGGAAATAGTTTCTCCGTAGCTGCTTCTCCCTGTCTTCTTCATTGTAAATACAACAATATTTGTCACAGCAGCTCTGTAGGGATTCAAATAGCTACAGCAGGAAGTCACCATTAAAAACAACCATTCTAGCACTAGAAAATTACAAGAGCCTCTTAATATTTTCCAGTTATTTCAATGGTGAATATCTCATCTAAAAATATCTAAATTCCTTGTGCCTGTCATCTTCAATACAGTTATTGCATAGAGAGGAAAAATGCAGTCAAACAGGCAATAATTGTCCAGATATAGACACCATTATCCAGTGTCTTGGTTCATAGTTACCTGGAAATGTGAACAATATGATTTTTCTCTAAGACATTAATGATTGTTGCCTCCTTCATTCTGTGCTCAATTTGGTCTCTACATCCCTATGACATTATCAAGAAATACTCTGGAGTGAGAGGATCGTATGAATTAAAGTGTCTACTTTGTCTCTTTCTTTTCTCCCAGTTACTGATTTTTTCTTTTTTTTGATTGACGAGAACTACTTTATTCAAGGTTATGCCTTCACCAGAGGCTTCCAAATACTTGTCCCTGTGGCCTTATAAAGGCCTCACCACACACCCCAAGAAGACAGTCCTGAAATGCCTTTACATCATTAGAGCTCCTCACAGAAAATACTGATCACTTCAGCTCAACTTCTCTCCTTACTCAATTCTGCTTCCTTCCTGTTCTCTCATAGGTAATTTTCCCAGAGCCCTCTCTGCTATACTTTCCTTGGGCTAATCTCCTGGGAAATACAACTGTGACAAGTT
>NW_012147841.1:1075245-1076208 GCF_000956105.1 Propithecus coquereli | reverse complement strand
TATGCTATGGGACACCTTTGTAATTGACTGCTGAGGTTATAAATTAATACTACCTTTTTGGATGCCAATTTAAATGTAGGAATAAAAAAGCTAAGTTTATTCATATCTTATAATCTTGAAATTCAATTTCTGGAACATCACCCTACAAAAATTATCAGAAATATGAGGAAAGACTTATGTAATAAAACTTTATAGTAGAGATATTCATAATGTTGAAAAATGAGAGCAAATTATATTTCAAAACAAGAGAGGAATTGTTAACAAAATTATGACACGTTCCCAAATTCTAACATTATGCAAAGTATTGTTTTTATTTGATTAATATCACTTCCTCAATTTCCTTCTTGTGAACACATCTTTATCTATTTCTAGGATCTACCCTTGTCCAGAAGAAGCTCTCATCTACTCAAATGTGTCTCCCTTTCCAAACACAATAATTTGTAGAGCAACAGAAATGGACTCAGTGTGAGCCAGTAGATCCCCAATATATCTTGAACCAACAGTAGCAGGCAAAAGAGGAGTAAAAAAAACTGTCTTGGGCAGTAGATAAATTGTGTAAATAAAGAGTTCAAAGCTTACTGGAACATCTTCTTTACCCAGGAGCAGCTCCATAACATTGAGGGCTTAGGGCAAAATAAAACTTAAGAGCTCAGTGTTGAAAGTTCAAGATGGCATCAGGAGAATATTAAACCAAACAGAATCCTTCTGAGCACAGAGCCCTGTCCAACTGCAAAGGTCTCATGCCCACGAAACTGGCCCTGTTTCTACATTTTTCATTTAGAGTCTAACAAGGAAAAAATATATATAGCCAATCTACAGAGAGAAGTAGAAAGTCTTGGTGTTTTAGAGACCCGGACTATGGATGTCCCAACTATAGAATCTTACATTTCCAAGTTAATAGAGAAAATTGTTTTATTTTTACCTGGGAGAGTTTTAGTTATATTTTTGCTGATTGCAACCAAA
>NW_012147841.1:1072507-1073075 GCF_000956105.1 Propithecus coquereli | reverse complement strand
TCTGTCCATAGTTCATGTGGAAAAATTGAGTTAAATATTGTATAGATAGGATTACTAATGTCTATGTGAAAGTAAATCTTGCATAGATACACTGTAATAAATGTATTTTCCTTTAGCTACTACAAATTGTTAGGTTTATTTTTTGTATAATATATATATGCAAATTATAATGATTTTCACATTCAAGCTGTGCATACTAGATCACAATTAACCAATTTTAACTGTTAGCTTTGTGACTCAGACTAATGCAATTCCTATTTATAATGCAGCAGTGGGAATAATAATTTTGAAACCCCCATAAAATCAATGTTTTCAATAGTTATAAAACCAAAGCCAAATAAAAATTAGCTCATTAAAAAGTTCTGTTTAAGCAGCACAATACCAAATTTTTCCCAGTAAAATATCCTTCAGGACTGAGTAATGCACTCCAAAACTGAATTTGTATTTTGAGAAGTATCGTTTAACAGACTGCTAAATGGCAGCAATAATAATGTATTTCCCCCAAACCACGTAATATCTTACCAAATCTTACTGCAACTTTTATTTTTAATAATATAAATGCTTCCCA
>NW_012147841.1:1072151-1072457 GCF_000956105.1 Propithecus coquereli | reverse complement strand
CATTGCTTAATGACAAGGATATGTTCTAAGAAATATATAGTTAGGTTATCTTATTGTTATACAAACATCATAGAGTATACTTACACAAACCTAGATAGTATAATCTACTATACACCTAGGCTCTATGGTAGGGCCTATTGCTCCTAGGCTGCAAACCTGTCTATAGCATGTTACTGTACTGAATGCTGTAGGCAATAATAACACAACGTATGTATGTGTGTATCTAAACAGTGAAAAACTACAGTATAAAAGATAAAAAATAGTCACCTGTGATATGGTTTGAATGTTTGGCCCACCCCAATCTCA
>NW_012147841.1:1071689-1072101 GCF_000956105.1 Propithecus coquereli | reverse complement strand
ATTTACAAACAATGAAGTTTACAAATATTAAGTGTACAGTTGCAAAATTTTTACAAATACATGTGCAACTACAATGCAGATGAAGATATAGAGCATTTCTAGCACCGTAAGGCTCCCAAATAGTAATTCACCCAAAAGATCATTATTCTTCTTCCTCGATAGGTTATTTTAGTCTCCTCTTAAACTTAATATAATTGAAATTATAAATTAAAAACTCATGTGTGAATTTTGTCTGTAAAAGCTAAGTCTGAGGTTCGTCTAGGATGCATATCAATAGTTCGTTTTTTTCCATGCTCTGTAATAATCCATTGTACAAATATATGACAATGTTTTTACCAATTCTAATATTGATGGGCAGTTGTTTCCAAATTGTGACTATTACAAATAAAGCCATTATTAATATTCTTGAATT
>NW_012147841.1:1060059-1061068 GCF_000956105.1 Propithecus coquereli | reverse complement strand
CTTCTACCACTGATAAAAATAACTGTATATAAATATCATACTGAAATAACTGTTCTCAGTTTTTCCTATAGGTAATGTATTTATCAATTTGTTTTATTTTCACTAATGAATAGCATTTTCTTATGATGGTGTTAAATTTTATTTGTCCATTATACTATTGATGGGCATTAAGGTAGATTTTAATTATTTTCTATAGCAAGTAATGGTATACATGTTTCCTGATACATGTATGCAAAAGATTATCAGGAGCTTATACTTTGCAATGAAATTGCTGACCAGTATAAATTGCACATGCTTACATTTATCAGATATAAACAAATTATTTCCAACTTCTTCCATCAGCAATGTATAAATATTTCCCCTGCTGTATATATTCACTAGTGCTTCGTATTGTCATGCTTTAAAATCATTGATCATCATATACAAGTAAATTATTACCACATTTTGCTTTTAATTTATAGATATTTTGTTTATCATGATTTTGAGCATTTTTACAACATATATTTAGGCTCAGATTTTGTTAATCTTCCCTGAATTGTCTGTGCATAATTTTTGTTTAATGGCTTATTATCTCTTTTTTGTTATTTGCCAAAGTTGAAGCCTATTTAATAATAGAGTTCAGAGAAGCCCGACTAAAATCTGATGAAAGAGAGAGTGTTTGTTAGTGGTGGGCCTGCAATACTAACTTTGTTCTCTTGGTCCAAGAAGGCTATAAAAGCTCCATCTAGCTTCTCATCTACTCTGCTCTCTTCTGAGGAAAAAGTGACCCCACAGTTTGATCTAATACTTATGAGTTTCTATTTCTTCCTCTTTTTGAGCCCATGATTTTTCACCTTGTTAGCTCTTTGTTATTTTGCATTGTGTTGACTTTCTAATGGTTCTCAGGAGGACATATACACCAATGCTCACTTTTGTAGGGCTATGGGGAATAATGGGAGTGGGGGTGGAAGGTAGAGTAGATCCAAGAACAAATAAAAATAACCTGGGAAGCCCCTCTCAGTAATACAAA
>NW_012147841.1:1054531-1056504 GCF_000956105.1 Propithecus coquereli | reverse complement strand
TTCTTTCATCAAATACTGTAGGTCATCACTCTTCAATTTGGACTTCCACAAAGACATAGGGCATGAACAAAATGCAACCAAGTTTTTTGCTACAGTGTAACAAGGTGACCTTTGATCCAGCTCTCAATAAGTTTCTCATTTCTGTCTGAGACCTCCTCAGCATGGCCTTTACTGTCTATATTTCTATCAACATTTTGGTCATAATCACTTAATCAATCTCTAAGAAGTTCCCAACTTTCCCTCAACTTCTTGTCTCTTCTGAGCCCTCCAAATATTCCAACCTCCATCCATTACCCAGTTTCCAATCTGCATCCACATTTTCAGGTACCTTTTAGCAACATCCCACTCCTCAGAACCATTTTTCTGTCTTTATCCATTTATGTTGCTGTGAAAAATACCTGAGGCTGGGTAATGTATAAAGAAAAGAAGTTTTTTTGGCTGATGATTTTGGAAGCTGTACAAGAAGGTTGTTTTCACCATCTGAATCTGGTGAGGATCTCAGACTACTTCCACTCATGGGAGAGAGAGAAGGGGAACAACACGAACAGAGATCACATGGCAGGAGAGAAAGCAAGAGGGGCATGTGCCAGGCTCTTTTTAACAAGTCTCAGGGGAACTAACAGAGCAAGAAGTCACTCCTCTAGAGAGGGCACTAATATATTCATTAGGGATTCACCCCCATGACCGAAACACCTCCCATTAAGCCCTTCCTCCAACATTGGTGATAAAATTTCACCAGTGAGAGCTGGAGAACCAAACAAACCAAACTACAGCAGGTAGCCATTGCATCATACCAAACTACCCCTAAACTCAGTGACATATAACCATTACTCATGTATTTCTGGGCCAGTGATCTAGCCTGCTTTTCACTGGGTAGTTCTTCTGGCATCCTCTGGGCTACCCCCTGAGTCTGCAGTTGATGCATACCAGATAGATGAATTTTATGATCTTGATTGGGATCTTTCATATTTCCAAGCTAGGATGAATCAGTTAACTATATTCAGAACCACATGGTTTCTTGTTCTCCACCAGGCTACCATTTGCTTGTCACATAATGTGGCAGGGTTCCAAGAAAATGAGCAAAAATGGTCTGGGCTAGCACCAGGTACAAGTTACTTCCAGCATACACAATTGCTCAAAGCAAATGTTTGAGGAGTAGGAAGACAGACTTTTCATGATGAAAAGAGTTGAAAACACATTGCACAGCAATGCGGAATAGATAAAGGGATGATTCAGTGAATTTTTCTCAGTAGTATACCAAATTTGTCATATACCTTACACATTCATGAACTGACTGAGTGTCAGCCTATGTAGGCTAGATCTGGGTGACTTTGGCTTATGCATCTGAGTGTCCTCTAAGAGCACTTCTCTATTTCTCATCTTCCTTGTGGTACTAAAGGACTGTCTTAGGCATATCTTTTGTATGGTGAAGGCAAAAGCACAAGTGAAAATGTACAAAAGATCTACAGGGTTTGGCTGCTAGTGAAGAAGTTGGGGTTAGACTTTGACAGTGACCCCTATGCATAAGATGACTTCCATCTTCCTCCTGTTGCCCTGCCCTGGATTCATGAATCAATACACGGTTTTAGCCTGTTTACTCACTCTCTTCCACTATGCCACTGAAGCTGTGCTAAAGGTTGTGGGATGGCCAGCTCTCCATATTATCTTCATTTCCATTTCAAGTAGATGTGGAAAATAAGACTCAAATACAAACAAATAATTTACATGTGAATCGACATGTAGCTCTGATTCCTGGTTAGAATCCGAGAAGAATTTTATGCAACATGACTCCTTTTAATGTGATATGAATAAATGTTTTTTTGAAAAGCAGAATAACTTTTGGTAACTTTATAAATGTAATTATTGATAGTTTTGCTTGAAATGTCAATTAGATTAGGGATTACTAATTGAGTTTATGACAAGTTATATAAACATGCTCAGATTTTCTAGATGAAAAAGCATTTTAATATGTT
>NW_012147841.1:1053583-1054481 GCF_000956105.1 Propithecus coquereli | reverse complement strand
ATAGAGGCATAAAGCAATAAGCATATTAAAGAAATTGCAAGTAGTTTAATATGGCTCTAGCATAATGTTTAAGATTGGACTTTTGAGATAGATACTAGTGTGTGTAGGTATTTGCATCTTATACAAAGGAATATAGATTTAAATTAAAGGAAATATAGAAGACAAAAAGAGAAACAATTTAGAAGGCAGGAACTCAAATATTGAAAACTGTAGAAAATTAGCAAGTTATTAAAAGTATGAACAGAATAAAACTCATAATTCCGCAAGAGTCAACCTAGCATTTAGCATTTAAAACTGACTGGATAAAGATCCCAACTCTGCCACTTCTAATTATGTGACTTTCAGAATATATTTATGTCCAAACTGTGGTTAGTGGAATATATGTCCTTTCCAAAGCTAAAATATATAATTTAGAAAGGTGGAAGATGGAGATAATGTGTTTTATAGACATGGAAACCTGTCAATCTTATTAAATCTAAGATTGATTAAGGCATGATTTTGTATCCTGGCTTCACTTTTTTTTTAGTCAGTATAACTTTAAACCAATTACACAATTTCTTTAAGAATCAATATCCTCATCTTTAAAGTAAAAACTAAATAATAGTTTTCACATAGAGTTGTTTGGAGAAAATTTTGATAGAAATGTGTATAAAGCTCTTTTTGCTATTACTGACACATGATAAAGAATAAATACTATAGATTGTACCATTAATGTTATTATCATGAATCACTTATAGTTTCCTGGACCTTATGATCTCTGTTTTATAAATGTCACTACTAATTTTTCAAACAACATGTAACATATCTCTCTATTTTACAAATGAGTACACTAGAATAAATAATTTGATGGAAGGAAGTCTAATAATTAGGGAGTGGTGGAACCAGAATTTGAATTGAC
>NW_012147841.1:1041412-1041968 GCF_000956105.1 Propithecus coquereli | reverse complement strand
AGGAATACCTGAGGCTGGGTAATTTATTAAGAAAGATATTTATTTGGCACATGGTTCTGTAGTCTGTAAAAGAAACACGGCACCAGCATCTGTATCTGGTGAGGATCTCAGTCTACTTCCACACATGGTGGAAGAGGAAGGGGAGCCAGTATGTGCAGAGATCACGTGGCAAGGGAGGAAGCAAGAGTAGGGGATAGGTTCCAGGCTCTTTTGATCCACCAGCTGTCACAGAAACTAATAGAGCTGGAGTTCACTCAACCATCTCTCAGTGAGGGCATTAATCTGTTCATGAGGTATCTGTCCCATGACCCAAAGTCCCATTAAGTCTCACTTCCAATATTTTGGATCAAATTTCAGCATGAGATTAGGAGCAGTCAAATAAACTAAACTATATCATTGTGTCACTGGCCCCCAAATCTCATATCCTTCTTATATGCAAAATATAATCATCTTGAAGATGCTGACCCTGCTCCCATAGCTTCACTAGGCATTCCCTGGTGGGCACTCTCTGCAGGGCCTCCAATTGGATGTTTTTCTTTGGCATTGCCTTGGGAGA
>NW_012147841.1:1039148-1041362 GCF_000956105.1 Propithecus coquereli | reverse complement strand
AAAAACACAATCTCAAAACTCAAGCGATTTAAACAATTATTAATTATATGAGCTAATCACTTAATCCATTTGTGTTGCTATAAGGAATACCTGAGGCTGGGTAATTTATTAAGAAAGATATTTATTTGGCACATGGTTCTGTAGTCTGTAAAAGAAACACGGCACCAGCATCTGTATGTGGTGAGGATCTCAGTCTACTTCCACACATGGTGGAAGAGGAAGGGGAGCCAGCATGTGCAGAGATCACGTGGCAAGGGAGGAAACAAGAGTAGGGGATAGGTTCCAGGCTCTTTTGATCCACCAGCTGTCACAGAAACTAATAGAGCTGGAGTTCACTCAGCCATCTCTCAGTGAGGGCATTAATCTGTTCATGAGGGATCTGTCCCATGACCCAAAGTCCCATTAAGTCTCACTTCCAATATTTTGGATCAAATTTCAGCATGAGATTAAGAGCAGTCAAATAAACTAAACTATATCATTGTGTCACTGGCCCCCAAATCTCATATCCTTCTTATATGCAAAATATAATCATCTTGAAGATGGTGACCCTGCTCCCATAGCTTCACTAGGCATTCCCTGGTGGGCACTCTCTGCAGGGCCTCCAATTGGATGTTTTTCTTTGGCATTGCCTTGGGAGAGTCTCTTTCTGGGGACTTTGCCCCTGAGGCAGGCTTCTGCCTGGCAATATATCCTTTCAAATACATCCACCATCCTCTACCCCTTCTGCATTCTGGACACTTGAAGATTTAACACTGCATGGAAGTTGCCAAGGCTTATGGCTTGCACACTCCAGAGCAGTGTCCCAAGCAGGACCTGGAACCGTTTGAGCCATTGCTGAAGACTGAATGGCCAGGATGCAGAATAACATCCTGAGGCAGCACAGAGCAGTGATGTTCCAGGCCTGTGCCCCAAAACCTTTCTGTCTTTCTAGGTCTTTCAGCTGTGATAGGAGAAACTGCCTCAGAGATTTATAAAATGCTTTGGGTCCTTTTTCCCATGTCTTCATTATCAGCACCTGGCTCTCTTTTATCTGTGTTAATCTCTCTAGCAAGGGGTTGCTCCACAACACCTTTGGATTGTTCTCTGGAAAATGCATTTCCCTTCTTTATCACATGTTCAGGCTGGAAACCTTAAAAATTTTTATGTTCTGCTTCCCTTTTAATTAAAAATGCCACCTTTAGGTCAATCCTTTGCTTCTGTATCTGATCATAGGCTTTTAAAAGCGTCCTTGCCACTCCTTGAGCACTTTGCTCCTTAGAAACTTCTTTCATCAAATACTGTAGGTCATCACTCTTCAATTTGGACTTCCACAAAGACATAGGGCATGAACAAAATGCAACCAAGTTTTTTGCTACAGTGTAACAAGGTGACCTTTGATCCAGCTCTCAATAAGTTTCTCATTTCTGTCTGAGACCTCCTCAGCATGGCCTTTACTGTCTATATTTCTATCAACATTTTGGTCATAATCACTTAATCAATCTCTAAGAAGTTCCCAACTTTCCCTCAACTTCTTGTCTCTTCTGAGCCCTCCAAATATTCCAACCTCCATCCATTACCCAGTTTCCAATCTGCATCCACATTTTCAGGTACCTTTTAGCAACATCCCACTCCTCAGAACCATTTTTCTGTCTTTATCCATTTATGTTGCTGTGAAAAATACCTGAGGCTGGGTAATGTATAAAGAAAAGAAGTTTTTTTGGCTGATGATTTTGGAAGCTGTACAAGAAGGTTGTTTTCACCATCTGAATCTGGTGAGGATCTCAGACTACTTCCACTCATGGGAGAGAGAGAAGGGGAACAACACGAACAGAGATCACATGGCAGGAGAGAAAGCAAGAGGGGCATGTGCCAGGCTCTTTTTAACAAGTCTCAGGGGAACTAACAGAGCAAGAAGTCACTCCTCTAGAGAGGGCACTAATATATTCATTAGGGATTCACCCCCATGACCGAAACACCTCCCATTAAGCCCTTCCTCCAACATTGGTGATAAAATTTCACCAGTGAGAGCTGGAGAACCAAACAAACCAAACTACAGCAGGTAGCCATTGCATCATACCAAACTACCCCTAAACTCAGTGACATATAACCATTACTCATGTATTTCTGGGCCAGTGATCTAGCCTGCTTTTCACTGGGTAGTTCTTCTGGCATCCTCTGGGCTACCCCCTGAGTCTGCAGTTGATGCATACCAGATAGATGAATTTTATGATCTTG
>NW_012147841.1:1037710-1039098 GCF_000956105.1 Propithecus coquereli | reverse complement strand
AAAAAACTAATATTATTTAGAATTGTTTGTGAATATTTCCATTTTTTCTCTTATCTAGGCTAGTATTAATATTGGACATCTTTGCATTCTATAAAGTTTATTTTGTTCTAAGACTTATTTTAACCAATGTGACTGTAAGATTTTAGAGACAGTCCATATTAGTGTAAATAGCAAAGTACAGACATCTGAAAATTCTTTCCTCTATTAAACAAGAAAACTGACCAAAAGAGAAATCAGACTTTTCAGAACTCTGGAAATTTATCGAAGGTTTGCAGCAATCTGGATATGGTTGAATATTGGTAAGAACAGTGAGCTTTGTTGTGTCTTAACTTGCCCTTGTCCGATATCCTGCATTCCAACTGTTTAGTAGCCTTGAAAATTAACAGCCTTCAATTACACTGAAAAACAGCAGCTTGGCAGCCACTAAAGAAAGCAAAAACAAGTTCGTGGCTCAGTGCCAGAAATTTGACATTATTTGACCTCTCTGTTGTTTCCCTGGGAGACCCCTCTTTCAAGTCCATCTGTATTTGACCTGACTTGGAGCTAACCCATTTCAAAAAGTCTTTTCTCCAGAGGAATTTGTTGAAAAAAAACCTTAGGAATTTGTTTCTTGTGGCTACTTGAGCAATGCATAACAGTTGGGGAAATCAATAGACTAAACAGAAAGTTTAAAAGGAAAATGTGGGGAATGAAATATCCATAAAGGCTTTATAATGTTCTGGCATATTCCTGGGATTCTAGAAGGCCACACACATGTATAATAACGTTTGCATGCCCAGAGCTATACACATTGTTCACAAAAGACCTGAAAGTGCCTAAGATCTAACTTCTAGTTGACCTTGAGGTTCTGTGCAAGAAGGAACTGATGGTCAAGGCAGAGTTGTCAATTATCTGGCTGTGTATTGAAGGCATACCCTAACATGTGCACAGTGGCCTTCAGCGAAGACTAGGAAGCATGTTGGTTCCAGATGATTAAGAAAATCTTTTTCCAATTATTAGCTAATCACTAAGCAACTGAGAAGAGACTTCATTGGCTGCACAAGATGAGTATAGACTTTAAAAAATAAGATCAACAAATTCACTAAACAAACAGGAATGACACCAAGGGAAAATAATGGATCTAATTTTAAGGTAGCCACATAAAATCATTTAAAATGTCCAGTTTTCTATAAGAAATTATAAGACATACAAAGAAAGTGGCAAATCATCCAGATTGCTTGACTGTTGAATTCTACCAAATGTTTAAAAAGGAACACTAATCCTTCACATACTCTTCCAAAATGTAGAAGAGGAGGAAGCAGTTCCCAATTAAGGATTATGAATTATAAATTAATGAGTCCATTATTACCCTGATACCAAAACCAAACAAAGACATAATGAAAATAGAG
>NW_012147841.1:1033268-1034979 GCF_000956105.1 Propithecus coquereli | reverse complement strand
GCCATGAAAAATATGACAATTTTAAGGTACATTAAATCATAGATTTCTTTTTTTTGTTTGCTCTTGTGTCTCCAACATTATTGTTTATTGGTTTTCTTTTATCACTATTACAAATATGTTACTATTTTCTTGAAAAAAATCTAATAGAACAAAACAAACTTCCAAGGAATTCTTTAGCATATGTCAACTTTCACTGTTACCTTTTCCTTTGTTTTAAAGTCACCAATACATTTCTATAGTTTCCCATGATCCCTCAGTCTTGTGAAAATGATTTTACTGCTTTCACCAGAGTCTGCAATAGTCTGCCTGTTGCTAAGTACTAGAAATGGAATTTAGTGCTTCTCTCACTTGACCACTCAATGACATTTTTCAAAATTCTTCTTCCATGGCAGAATAAAGTTCTTGTTTTCTTTTTACACCTCTGATGTACCTCTATATCTTTCTTAGACTCCTTTTTGGTGCCCGTTTGTAAAATATTGATATTCATCAGAACTTCATCCTAGGCTTTCTTCTCTGTTCAGTTGATATATGCCCACTCTTAGGCAATTCTCTTTCAGAACATTTCTTGTTGGAGCCAATCCATTGTATCCTAAGAAGCCCAAGCCAAATGGAGGGGTGAGATTTTATCATGTCTTAGAGAATTCTGAAGGTTGGTGGTATTGAAGTTGTTTCCTGAATATTATTTATATAAATTATTTTTTCCAGTGCAAAATTCCAAGATGATTGCCTGATACATAATAAAATAATTACTAGTAATAAAAGGGAGATATTTCCTTCAAGTGTCTACTATGTGGCAGATAGATTTTTTCAAAATAATTTTATATTTTAGTTATCAGAACTTCTAATTCTTTCCTACTGTTGTGACAGAGTAGATGATTTTTGATTTCTCAAGTTCTCTTAACTATAACCATGACTGTGATTTAGCTACTTCCTTGATATATAATGTACAGAAAAGGAATTTTTGAGTAATAGAGATGAATGTAAATGTAAAGATCTGAGGTATTATGTTATTTTTATTTTGAGCAAATAAATCTATCTTCCATATAGCATATTTGGGAAAATATAAATTGATAATAGAAAGCATAACATCTGATATTTTCATATCGCTTTACAACCTTATTTATTGAAATAATGTTACTTAAGAATTTTAACAGCTCCATTAATAATTTACAGCAGTTAATTTTCTTTTTTAATCCTTAAGTCTGTCTGTGTAAGATGGCAAAATAAATGTTACTTGTCTTTTTCTAGGAGGGAATATTAAGCAATAAAACCACAAAAGAATGTATTTGACAGATCTACTCTTTTCTGTTCTCTTTATCCCATTTCCCCAATCACTTTATCAACTGGCATCTTGTCTCATGTAGAATGTGAGTAACAATTATGAAAGCTTGTTCATAGCATACATTTTACATTGAATGGCAGCTCAGCCCTCCTTCTAGCTTTTACTGCGTTTGATTCTAATGAAAGCTTTTGCTGGAAACAACAGGCCTGAAAGATATTGATGTTGAAATTACAAGAGCCCAGCTTCAGAGGAAAGGAGGCAATTTCATTTTATCACATTTTAAGTTAATTTTCTCAGTAAGAGAATCAAAGTGAAAGTAGTACATAATTTGTGTTACAACTCTATTATTCAAACATTTTTATCCCAAGATAGTGATTACATTTCTCATACTAGAGTTATTTTGAAAGTAGTAAATAATTTGCAGGATGC
>NW_012147841.1:1031625-1032023 GCF_000956105.1 Propithecus coquereli | reverse complement strand
AAAGATGCACCTCGTCTGACTAAAGAACTTATAAATAAATCTGAAATTTATGGATTTATGGGGTAAATAAATAACATATAAATTACTTGGATATAAGAAGGTATCCCATAACAAAATGGCTTTTTTATATAAGTGCAGGCATTCTCTAGAACTTTACACATTAACTCTGAATGCTGGAGCTATTAATGAGAGTCAAGACAAGAAATTGACACATCTTGTTCAAAATCAGATTAAAGTATGAATAGAAGATAATGCTGAATTCTGCTTTAAAAATCTGTGGATTGTGGCACTAAAACAATACAGAACATAAATAAATTGGAAGAAGATAATGAGCTCAAGTTTTGGATATGTGAAGTATGGGGCTTTTTGAGATGCAATAACATTCATTTATTCAAACA
>NW_012147841.1:1027440-1028665 GCF_000956105.1 Propithecus coquereli | reverse complement strand
TTTTAAATGTCTGTAACACTTTCCTGAGATTGGTACATAAAATCCTATCAACTGTTATGGCAAAAGAGAATTTTAATTTAATATATTAGTTATATTGATCTTACTACTTCTGCTTTATTTATTGTTCAGAAATGCTAATAACCCTTTTACACTTTTTTTTTATTTCAGGAAATTATGGGGGTACAAACGTTTCAGTTACATGTTATGACTTTGCCACATCCCAACCATGATTTGAGACGTGCCCTTTCCCCGCTACAACGCTCACTGCATCTCTTAGTTGTGAGTTTACCCACCCTCGACCCTCAACCCCAAAGAATATTACTTCCATGTGAACACCTTAGTGTCAATCAGTTAGTGCCAATTTGATGACAGTACATGTGGTGTCTATTCTTCCATTCTTGTGATACCTCACTTAGAAGGATGGGCTCCAGCTCTACCCAGGAAAATATAAGAGGTGCTAGATCATCACTGTTTTTTATAACTTTGTAGTATTCCATTGTATACATATACCATATTTTATTAATCCACTCATTATGGTGTTTTTCGATCATCAGAGTATGTCCTTTCATATGTGTCAATGTCAGTGCCACTGTAGCAGGGAAGGATATATTTAAATTTAATATTTTTTTCTTTTTTAATTTCAGTAATGTGGTTTAAAATGAGTAGGGGATAATTTCTCTTTTCTCTCAGCTATCTCCTATTCCTTCTGAAGTTGATAAAAAATAAAGGAATGGCTTAGCATAGGATTGGGATATGGCTTATGTCTTAGTGATGGCATGATAGAAACACTGTTCTTCAAGAAGTCATCAATGGGTAGTCGTTTTTATTTTTTAAACAACTTTGTTGAGAAATAATTTATATGAGTACACTTTATATATCTAAAATGTATGAATGAGTTCTGTTATTTAAATACATCTGTGAAAATAACAGCACATTTAAGTTACAGACATATTCACTGCCGCCCCAAAATTTCTCATACCTTTTTGTAGTCATTCCTTCCTTTATTCACTGACTTGCTTGCTGTCAATGTATTGGTCAAAGTTCTCCAGACAAACAAAGCAAATGGAAGATGTTCTATATATATATACATACACACACACATAAAAAGTGTGATATGCACACACACATATAATTCATTGTAAGGAATTCACTCATATGATTATGGAAGATAAATATATGTGTGCAAATATTCACATAATATATGTTGAATATATATATTCCAAAT
>NW_012147841.1:1021591-1025875 GCF_000956105.1 Propithecus coquereli | reverse complement strand
CAACCCTTTTTAAAAAAATTTTTCTTCTTTTTTTACCTTTTTTTAAAAATAAACTTTAAGATCAGTTTGTCATAAATACATAAACACATTCTAAAA
Organism: Propithecus coquereli; assembly: GCF_000956105.1. Taxonomy (NCBI): domain Eukaryota; kingdom Metazoa; phylum Chordata; class Mammalia; order Primates; family Indriidae; genus Propithecus; species Propithecus coquereli. The sequence goes on along the minus strand of NW_012147841.1, from coordinate 1,025,779 downwards.
TTTTGTTTGTGTTGTGTTAATACTATTGATAAATCTTTGAGAACAAAAATGCATACTCAAATTCATAAAAATAGTATATTTATCCATTTCTGTAGATTTTAATTTTACCACAGATATGTTTTGTAAAGGTGTTGCATAATTTTTAAAATGTATTTATTAATAATGTTGATGTTATTGTAAATGGAATTTCAAAGTTTTATTTTCCAAATGATTAGTGGTGGCATATAACTGCAGAATTGATTTTTTATTCTAATATTGTATCCTGTAATTTTATCTGGCTATATTCATTTAATAGTTCTACTTAATTTTTTTATATTCATTGGAATTTTCTGCATAAACAATAATGTAATCTATAAATGGGGAATTTTTTCATTTCTTGTCAATCGTTATGCATTTCTTTCTTCTTTCCTTCTTCTTCTTCTTATTTTGTCTTATTGTAATCACTAAGTCATTCAGTACAATATTGAGTAGAAGTGTTGAAACCAGGCATCTTTGCTGCATTCTTGGATCATGTTAAATATTTCAACATTTGGTATGATTTTGTTTGTAAACAGATACTTGCTCTTTATCTGAATTATTTAGTTAGGCTCCCATAATCCCCACAAAAAAACGAGTAAGTGATCTAAATGTTTACTTTCACAGGAGAGGACTAAGGAATCTCTTTCCATCTCCTTCCCTGTGTCTTCTCACTTAAGTAGCAGGGCTCAAGCTTACCTTACCTTACTCTTTTGTTCCCCCAAGTATTATAAGTCAACATGTCTGCAGTTCTTTTCTTTTTTTCCTGGAGCTCGTGTATGACCTTGGGTCCAATTAAACCTTTAAATTCAAGTTTGGGAGTTTAGGTGAATAGAGAAATAAGCCTGATAGTTCACATGTTCCCTCTATATTTAAGCCTATTTTATGTAGCAAGATCAATTCTACTACACAGAACAAGATAGCTTACCAGAATTTGACATTAGTGTTTGGGATTTTATATTTTTAGCTTATGATAAAGTCGTATGTGATTTTTCTTTGCCTGCTTTTTGAAAATATTTCTCTCTGAACCTTGTTTACAGTGATGATAAGGGACTTTAGATAAATGTCAATTTTTTTCAGTAGAGAAAAATACTGTATTGACATTAAATTTTAAGAGAAAACTACATGCTATCCCTGTAACTACATTTTATTATGTATCTTAAAAAGCAATTTTGATGACACAAATGCATATAGTAAGTTAGAAATGGTTATTGTTTCATATTTTTTTATTTCAGAATGTTATGGGGGTACAAACATTTTGGCTACATATAATGCCTTTGCCTCACCCAAGCCAGGGCTACAAGCGTGCCCTTCCCCCATACAATGTGCTCCACATCCATTAGTTGTGAGTTGACCCACCCCCACCACCCCGCTCCCACCTGACCGGCACCCAGTGAATATTACTACCATATAAGCACCTTAGTGTTGATCAGTTAGTACCAATTTGATGATAAGTACATGGGGAGCTTGTTTTTCCATCCTTGTGATACCTCACTTCGAAGGATGGGCTCAAGTTCTATCCAGAATAATATAAGAGGTGCTAGGTCACCATTGTTTTTTGTAGTTGAGTAGTATTCCATGGTATGCATATACCACATTTTATTAATCCACTCATGTATTGATGGGCACTTGGTTGTTTCCACATCTTTGCAATTATGAATTATGCTGCCATAAACATTCGAGTGCAGATGTCTTTATTATAGAATGTCTTTTTTTTCTTTGGGTAGATGCCTAATAATGGGATTGCTGGATCAAATGGTACTTGTATTTTTAGTTCTTTGAAATATCTCCAAATTACTTTCTACAGAGGTTGTACTAATTTGCAGTCCCACCAGCAGTGTGAGAGTGTTCCTACCTCTCCACATTCACTCCAGCATTTGTTGTTTTGGGATTTTTTTGATAAAAGCCAATCTCATTGCAGTTAGGTGATATCTCATCGTGGTTTGGGTTTGCATTTCACTAAAGATTAGAGATTTTGAAGACTTTTTTATATGTTTGTTGGCCATTATTCTGTCTTCTTTTGAAAAGTTTCTGTTCGTGTCCTTTGTCCATTTATTGATGGGGTTGTTTGATTTTTTTCTTGTTAATTTTCTTAAATGCTAAATAGATTCTTGTTATCAGCCCTTTATGAGATGTGTTGCATGCAAATATTTTCTCCTATTCTGTAGGCTATGTATTTGCTCTAATGATAGTTTCCTTGGCTGTGCAGAAGCCTTTTAATGTGATCAGGTCCCATTTATTTTTATTGCTGCTATGATTGCTTTAGGGTCTTCTTCATAAATTCTTTGCCTAAGCCAATGTCTATAAGAGTTTTCCTAACATTTTCTTCTAGAATTCTTAAGGTTTCACACCTTAGGTTTAAGTCTGTTGTCCATTGTGAGTTGATTTTTGTGAGAGGTGAGAGGTGGGGATTCAGTTTTAATCTTCTGCATGTGGTTATCTAGTTTTCCCAGCACCATTTATTAAATAGTTATTCTTTTCCCCAACGTATATTTTTGTCTGCTTTGTCGAAGATTAGATGACAATATGAGGAAGGTTTTGTATCTGTGTTCTCAGTTCTTCTTGACAGTGATTGGTTCAGAGATGGGCAGATAATCAAGTTCTGGCCAAGGAGATATAAGAAAAACTCAAAGAGACACTCTTTACTCTTCCTCTGGGTAGTGTCAAGCACATTATGATTTCTGAAACTGTTGTAGCTATCTTGATATGAAGCTAGAACTAAAGATAATAAATGGAGAGAGAGAAGAACACAGGGCAAGTATATATAACATTTTTGATCCAATAAATCAGACAATCCTGGAGCCCACGCTACCACTATAATTACAGATATATATGTGATGATGACAGTTCTCTTGGTTTTGAATTTTATTTTGTTTGTAGCTGCAAGTACCAAAATATTTAACCATCTGTCATCCATTTCTTCATTTGCAAAATCAAAGAAATAACACTGAAGTCAGCTTTGTCTTCAGAAGAGTAAATTGTCCCAGATTCCAACGGTCATTTAATTTCAAGCATATAAACTACATATGATGAAGGAATTTGATAAGAAGTTAGATAATATATATAAAGCAACCATAAGTATTGAGGTAACCTTATGTAAAAGATTCTTATGTACACCATAGAGTACTACTCAGCCAAAAAAAAAAAAAAAAAAAACAATAGTGAACTTATACCTCTTGTACTATTCTGGATGGAGCTGGAGACCATTCTTCTAAGTGAAGTATCACAAGAATGGAAAACAAACACCACAGGTACTCACCATTAAATTGTAGCTAATCGATCAACACTTGGGTGCACATATGGAAATAACATTCTTTGGAAACCAAGCATGTGGGAGTAAGGAGAAGGGGATGGGTAAATTCATACCTAACAGGTACAGTGCACACTATCTGGGGGATGGGCACACTTATAACTTCAACTTAAATGGTACAAGAGCAATTTTTGTAATCAAAACATTTGTACCCCCATAATATTCTGAAATAAAAAAAAATTAAGAAAAGATAGCTACGACTTAAAAAAAAACCTGACACAAATCACTGATGGGATTTGAATTTTCAATCCTATATAAACATGTCAATCATAACATTTATAGAATTATACTTTCTTTAAAGAAGAAAAAATGATTTATGTGTGAACTTAAAATTATAACTTTTATATGTATAGTACTAGCAAATATACCAAAATATAAATAGTAAATTGAACACACACACTCAAATAATCTACATATATATGTATGCATGCACACACATACACATATACTCAATTACAGGATTGTAATTGTCATCCTAGCAATCCTCTTACTCCTGAAGAGCTTCAACTGAGAAGTAAATTGATTTCCTAAACTCAAAAGAAAGATGCTATTAGTGTCATGGATTCTGTAAATTATGGAATTTCTCAAGAGTCACAAATTTATGGCAGTGATTTCCAAAATACACAGAGTAAAGTATAATGTAATAAGATGTATTCATCAATCCCTTAGTAACCAGACAAATTTACATTCAGATAGTTTAAAAACCAAAATCTGTTTTTTATTTAGAATAATTGTGAGCTCAGTATATCTCCAGTAACCTCTTGGTTTCTTTTTTTGTTTATTAAGTTAGGCAGTTTTTAGATTTATTACTCTGGAAAAACACAGTCCCTCAATCTTTCTTTTCTGCAGTTTTTCAAAGTTAT
>NW_012147841.1:1015446-1017556 GCF_000956105.1 Propithecus coquereli | reverse complement strand
TTTATATAAAATGTAAAAAATTAAAATAAGTAAAATCATTTTGAAAAGAAAAATAGGATGGGAGGAATCAATCTATCTCATTTTGAGAAAACATAGAGATGACAAATAACAAAAATAGATGTTTAACATAATTAACTATTAGGAAAAATGCAAATTAAAACCGCAATGAGATAGCACTACACACCCATCACAGTGGCTAAAATAAAATTTTAAAAATTAATGATAACACCAACTGCTGATGAGGATACTGAGAAACTGGATTGCTTTTATATTTATCAAGGACATGTAAAGCTACTGTAAAGTTCCTGTATTTTCTTTGAGTAAGAAAGCAGGCAATTTCTTACTTAACTAAACATGCAAACTATCAGAACAAGCAAATAGACTACTAGGCATATAGGTCAGAGAAATAATGATTTATGCTAATGCAAACACTCATAAAGTAATTTCTATAGCTTCTTTATTCGTATTAATATTAATAATTGCCATGGCTGGAAACAATTCAGATGTCTTTAAATCAGTGAATAGATTGACAAAGTGTGGTACATACATATCATGGAATACTACTCAGCAATAAAAAGAAAACACCTGGATGAATTTCTAAGAATTATGCTGAGTAAAACAAAAACAAATCAAAACTCAAAGGTTTTATACTATATGATCCATTTATGTAATATTGGTGAAATGATAAAACTATAGAAAGAAATAGAAAGGAGACTGGTGGTTGGAAAGCATGTTAGAGTTCTCCAGAGATACAGACGTTATAGGATATATTCACATCTGCATCTTTATCCATCTATCATCTATCTATTCATCCATCTATGTAGCTAGAGAATGAGAAGAAAGTTTTATTTTAAAGAATTGGCTCGCAGAATTATAAAGATTGCCAAGTACAAAATCTGTAGGACAGGCCAGTCTGACAAGCTAAAAACTCAGACAAGGCTGATATTTCAGTCTTGTGCTTGAAATATTCAAGGTCAGCCAGTAGCTGAAAGCTCAGGCAGGATTTCTTCTCTGAAAAACCTCGAGTTTTGTTCTTAATATCTCTGAATGATTTGATGACATCTACCCAAATTATAGTGGGTAATCTTTACTTAAAGTAACTAATTATAGATATTAACTGCATTTACAAAATACCTTCACAGCAACACTGAATTAGAGTTTGATTAAATAAATGAATACTACAGCCTACCCAAGCTGACACATAATACTAACCATTACACAGAAGTATGTTGCATGAGTCCAAACAGAAAACGGTCTGTAATCTTGCCTAAAAAATAGCCAGATACAATGATTTATGTGTAATATTTTTAATTCAGGTAAAAACAATTAATTACATGTTATATTAGAAGCGACAATGTCATTAATATTTCCAATTCAAACTCTCAATATGGATTGTGTACCATTTTAAAGGCTATCTAAGATATTTTTGAAACAGGCAAACATAAGTTATATATTGATCACTTAAAATTTAGCATGGAACTGTGTAAATTGCTATGGAAAAATGCATTCTTTTCCAAAAGGATCCTTTGAAGAGTTGCTTAATTATTGAACTTGTTTAATGCACTTACTATATAGTTTAATTGGTAAAATTGAATAAAGACAAAAATATTAAAACTTAAAAGTTTCATAACATAGTCTCAGAGTCCTGGAGGATAATTAAAGAGAGTTTCAGACCTTCACAAAATTGAACTTCATAAGACTTCCTACTGTTAAGTAATAATAAACTAATTGTGACTTTCAAGTAGAAACCACAGGGAAGATAACACATCCACAAGAAATTTAAATCTGAAGTTAGAATCCAGCTTCTTATTATAGTTATTATCCTTTATTCAGTTAACATTTTTGTCACTTAAGACTATCTGGAATCTATTATGAACTCAAGCATAGATTCTGCTTTTATTCATTTGTATCCACGGCTGTTTTACAATTAAGTTATATGGTTCAAAATGATTTTTACTAAACTATATATGATAAGACAAAGATTACATTAAGCATATAGATCATGATTATTTTAATTATCAACTTTTGAGGGTGTTTTTGACAAATATTCTATCAGATCACTGGTATAGGTACTGATTTTTGCATGTGGAGGTGACATATAATTACTTCC
>NW_012147841.1:1012461-1015396 GCF_000956105.1 Propithecus coquereli | reverse complement strand
GGGGACGGAGGAGGAGGGAGGAGGGGACGGGTATTTGCATACACAGAGAGTGCAATGCGCACCACCCGAAGGATGGACATATTTGAAACTCGGACTTAGGGGAGGAGGGGGAGCAAGGGCAACATACGTAATCTAAACATCTGTACCCCCATAATATGCTGAAATAGAAAAAAAAATGCACCTGAAAGAAATCTGTCCTCTAAGGTGTTAATGATAAAGGCCAATCCGGATCTAAAATTTTAGCTGTTTGTTTTTGATAAAATATTTTTAACGGTATCACTTGAGCCTTGAGAGTTTATCAAATTTTCACTGTCTTTTTCTAAGTATTTAGGGAATATAAGGAATACAACTCTACTTTTAAATTCTACCTCTAAGTAGGTAACTGGTAGGAAAGCAGATCGAGGGAAAAATTAAAAGGCTGAATTCTTTCTTTCTTTTCTTTTTTTTCTTGGAATGTTAATTACATACAAATCATTCCCTCCTCCACCTCTTTATGAGATCTTCTGTGGCAACAGTAATTTATTCACCCTGTAAACTAGCTTATACTGTATTATCAATAATTTTTTGTCACTTCCTACTTTACATTTCAGTTATTTATGTATATGACTATATAACATGTATTTTAGTTGTATTAAATATGAAAAGTTTTGTACTTTGTTTTTAATGTTTTCAGTATCATCTACAAAGATAGAGTAATCATTGTGCTTGATATTTAAAATGTTTTATGTTATACATTAATTTACCCCATGTGTTATGTAGGACATACAAAACAAATAAATCTGCTTTCTAAAGAAATGTTCACTAGAGAGATAATCTCTCATTGTTGAAAATATTTTCCATTTACAACTCATCACAAAGATAAGTTTAGTCACATACCTGAATTCACTCGCATCTGTTTTAGTACTTTTTTACTGCTTGAAATTTGGAGAAACAAAACATCTTGGTATCAGAATATTATGTGTTTATGAATGTGTTAATTAATTATTCAACTTTATTAAACTGGAAGGTTCTACGATGATAGTTAATACAGTTGCATAAAAGTTTTGTAAAGTGACTAAATTTGTTTTATCCTTGATTTCATTGACCTAAATAGTCAATAGTAAAATAGTTTACTATATAAATCAGTATGGTTTCAGTGATGAATGCAAAAGTATATTTTCTAGATCAGTTGTAAAAAAAGAGAAATGTCAGGAAATGTTGCTTAGTGGTAAAATAAATTTAAAGAATTACAGAAGTCCCAATGAATGCTTTTTAAAGCCAAGAAAATCAGTTGTTACATTATATTTTATGAAGTGTTCTGGTACACCATTGTAACAATAAAATTATATTATTGAGTTACTTATTTGAGGGGAAAAAAGCATCTTATAACAGTGATGAAATCACCTCAAGAATGACAAAAGATCAAATAAATCTGAAATGAAAATTTACAATATTCTAGAAGGCATAGTCTTTTCCTTTGAGATGAAACTGTTACTGAAAGCTTGGTACTTGTCCACCAGGCTGAATCAGAAAAACAAAAGCTCGAGACCAGCTTAGGCAACATAGTGATACCTTGTTACTGCTGGGTGTGGTGACACACACCCTTAGTCTTAGCTACTCTGGAACCTGAGGCAGGTGGATGACTTGAGCCCAGGAGTTCAAGGTTACAGCAGTAAGGTCTCCAGCCAGAGCAACAGAGAGAGACCTTGTCTTCAAAAAAAAAAAAAAAAGGCTAAAGATATGAATGAATAAGGAATAGACGTTTCTCCATTTTCCAAAAGAAGGCATACAAATAATGACCAAAAGGTGTATTTAAAAATGCTCAACATCATTAATCATCAGTGAAATTCAAATCAAAAAATAAGGAAAAAAATATCCTCACCCTAGTGAAAGTGGCTATTATTAAAAAGCCAAAAAGTAACAGATGTGAAGGACGTGAAGAGAAGCAAACTCTTATACACTGTTGGTGCTATTGGTGGGAATGTAAATTACTATAGCTAGTATGTAAAAAGAGTATTTCTTCAAGAACTAGAAATAGAACTACCGTACTATCCACTAATCCCACTACCGTGTATTCATTTAAAGGAAAGGAAATCGGTATATCAAAGGGATATCTGCATCCCCATTAATTAACCTAAGTGTCCATCAACATACAGATGTGTAAAAAAAATGTGATATACAGAATATGCAGATACACAGTGGAATATTATTTGGTTGTAAAAAAGAATGAGATCACATCATTTGCAGCAACATGGATGAAACTTGAGGTTATTATGTTAAGTGAAATAAGCCAGGCCCACAACGACAAATATCACATGTTCTCACACATATCTGGGAACTAAAATAGTTGATCAGTTGGAGGAAGAGAGTAGAATGGCAGATACCAGAGGCTGGGAAGGGTGTGGGTGGGGTGGGGGTGAAGAGAGGTTGGTTAATGGGTACAAATATACAGTTAGATAGAAGAAATAACTTCTAATGTTTGATAGCAGAATAGGGTGACTATAGTTAAAAACAATGCATTGTGTATTTCAAAATAACTAGGAGATAGAGCATATAATGTTCCCAACACATAGAAATGATGAATACTTGAGATGATGGATACTCTAAATACTTAATCATTACACAACATATGCATATAACAAAATATCCCCTGTACCCCATAAGTATCTACAGATATTATGGATCAATAAAAATAATCAATCATATTTGTATATATCAGCAAGGAGCACATGAACACCAAAACTGAAAATATAGTACCACTTACTGTGACTCAAAAGAAGAAATACATTGGTGTAAGTCTAACAAAACATATATAGCACTTGCATGGTAAAACCAAAAAATTCCGATGAAAGAAGTCAAAGAAAAGTTAAATAAATGGAAACACAGACTATGTTCATGGATTGTAAAACTCAGCATATTAAATATGTCAATTCTCTCCAAATTCATATACAAGTTT
>NW_012147841.1:1006794-1008711 GCF_000956105.1 Propithecus coquereli | reverse complement strand
CTAGATAGAAAGTCAAAGTGGCTACAATTTGGGAATCTAATTAATTACTACACAATGAGTATTTTTTCAGGCAAATAACAGGTAATCTAGAACCTTATTAACTGGAAAACCACTGGAGGGTTTGTGATTTTATTTATGTTTTTAAAAGATCACTGCTACTTTCTGTACAAAATAGACTATAGGTTTGTGTGTGTAGGGGAATAAATTAACAAATAATAGAGTCAATCAATGTCATTATGTGAGGGGGCAGCTCAATAGAGCATTGCTATGTTGGAGGTGCTAAAGACTTCCTCTCCCCACTTCTTTTTTTCCAAAAAGTCCAGCCACATCTATATGCCTTGGCTTTATTTTTTAGGAACTTAAGTATTTTATATAGAAAATTGAAATTAAAGCTCAAAATATGAAAAACACTGATTGGTATAAGTATCTTTTTACTGAAGGGAATGAAAAAGGCATTAAAACATTTAAAATAAATATCTCAAATATTATTTCATCTAGATTTTATAAAAGCTAAAATAAATTGAAGATAAATATTAAATATAATAATGTTTATATATATTGATTGGCTTCTGGTCCTGAATTAAACAGGATTGTTTCTCACTTATAGTTGTTTTGTCAGTCTAGAAATTGCCACTTCACTATAGTAATCAATCTTATACTTTCCATAACACAGTAAGAAGCAAATACAAACAGTCATCGAAGATTTAATCTTAACAAGACATTCAGGGAACTCATGGGGATTCTCCTTTTAATTGGAAATTGAACAACAAACTCTAAGTGTCTTATTTAACAAAATGCATTAAGTGATCCTAGTCTACTGATGAGACTGTTAGGAAAGCCTGATTTGGTTTAAGTCTTTCAATATATTCTCTCTCTCTCTCTCTCTGTCTTTTTATGTCTGATAGAAAACTGACAATGTGCTTTGTAAAGCAAAGCTAAGGATATGTATTCTTCAAATTCAAACTTAAATGAATCAAGGAAAAGAATAAGTCAGTTTAGTAGGAATGAAACTGTTAAGTAATGCAACATCCTTTCTTTATCTATAACTAAACTTCATTTCTATTGTTGGCATCCATTCAGCCAGGTAACAAAACCTATGTATGTAATCTCAGAACACTGTGTTTCCATAATTACAGTTTTCTGGTACACTTTTCCTACTCAAATCAGGTCTTAGGGAATTCTAAAATCTTGACTTCTCATCAGGTTCTACTTGGAATCGGGGTACAGCATGTCTTTGTCAGATGAATTAGCTCTTCTCGCTGTTGTAACAAATTACAACAAATTTAGTGGCTTAAAACAAAAATGTATTCTCTTACAGTTCTGGAGGTCAGAAAACCAAAATCAAGATGTTGAAGGGGCTGAGTCCCTTCTCAAGACTGCAGAGAGAATCCATTCCCTTCCCTTTTTCAGCATTGCTTGGCTCCTGGCCCATTTCTCAATTCCAACCTCTTGCCCCTGCTGTCACATCTACATTGGGATTTATCCTCCTGTCTCCCTCTTACAAGGACCCTTGTGATTACACTGGGCCTCTACAGATAGTTTAGGACAATCTCCCTACCTCAAGATCCTTAGTCACATCTGCAAAGCCTCTTTTACAGTGTAAAATAACATGTTTGCAGGTTCCAGCAATTAGGAATGTGGGTATCTTTGGGGGGGACATTAGTCATGCTATGACACCAAATTATCTGGGATCTTTGTTCCCCTTTCTGAAATTAGCCCAGTCTTCATAGAGTAGTGAACAATCAGAGAAGAATCTTTCTCAAGGATATAATCTCTTGCATTACCTCCATATGTCAAGTCCTCCCCTTGATTATATAGATAGACTCCTCCTTTGTCTGGGAATGAATTGATCCTGCTCTTTTTATTATTTCAGACATAATGCTCTAAACCCAGTATTTTAAATGTCCAGAGTAAGAA
>NW_012147841.1:995660-997074 GCF_000956105.1 Propithecus coquereli | reverse complement strand
TAAATATAGAAAAAAAAACACTGTCTTTGGGTTACATTCAGTTGTAGTAGGGAAGGCATAGCATTTTAAAGTCACACTGACATAACTCACCAGCTATATTTTCCATAAACAGAAAGGATGGTGTTATAATATTTAGAGTTTCCTGTATATAAAGTAGCTTGAAAATATTGGGGAAGAATGGAAATTATTTCCCATGTGCATAATATTACTTAGCTAAAGCAAGTATGTAAATTCCTGTCTGTTTTCACCTCAAGTACATAATCTTATATTTGGAAAACAAGTGGGGGGTAGACAAAGGCTAAATTACGGGCATTTTATTTGTAGTACCATTAGAAGAAATGCTATTGTTTAAATTAAAGCACAGCAAGGCACTTCTGCATAATTCAAGCAAATAGTTTAACAAATAAACTCTAGCTTCCTTATTACTGCTTCCTAAATAGCCATGCAGCTCGAGGACAATAAGAAAACTATTTTATATTGAAGGGTGATCACAAAAGGGCAGAGGTGAAAATCCAGGAAAGCTTGCGTTCTACAAAATAGATGGGAAGATGCAGCCAAATGTCTAATTGTCAGGATAGACTTCAAATGCTGTAATTTTAAAATCAAATGTAAAAACGTATTTATGATGAATTTAATTGAAATAAAGGTCTTTATAAACTCTTTTATTTCCATTTATGTTCTTTGCTAATGCTTCAAATAAGCAAAATAATTAGCCACAAAAAGGTGGTGTTTAGATAACACAAGCAATAAACACACAGGTCAATTGTAGAAATCTGCTGCGAGAGATATACTTGTAATGATCATGCAAAAACCAATTGTTTATGCAGCAGAAGACCTAGGAAAGACATTGTTCTTTCAAAAGTCCTTATTCTTGCATGAGGAATTTTCATTCTATGAGCTTTTATAGTAAATTGAATGGGCACGCACACAAAAAAGAAAGAACAAAAAACATATGGCATGTAAATAATAATGAGAATTACGTTACATCTATTTTTCCAGTTCTCACCACACCCAATTTGCATATGAAGACATTGGAAATATTTAAAATATGAGTAAATTATTTAGGATTCAAATTTAATGAAATATATAACAGGTTTTCATATCCAGATCCATCTGACATCAAAGCCTGTGTCTTCTCATTTATCGATGGATTTCTTAAATAAATACCTATTGAGTGCCATCTATGGTCCTAGACATTCTATATTAGGGATCAGAACAGAGTCTCCATTCTCATTTTGAACCTATTAAGAAAGGAGAGAAAAAATATTAAACAAGTATTTGTACAAATCATTTTGTTATTACATATGGATTACTGATGAAAGTGAGAAGTAAAAAATGCTTTGAGGATGTATTGAGAGAGATATAGCCTAGTTGGTGACAGTGTGTGTATGTGTGTGGGGGGTGTTATCCAGAC
>NW_012147841.1:993813-994325 GCF_000956105.1 Propithecus coquereli | reverse complement strand
TTTATTGGGAATATCTAGAAGCCTCTCTGTATGCCACAATTCACATTTTCTTCTAATCCTTGAGATAGCCAATATCCCCAATTTTGTGATAATTTACCATTGCTTTACTTTAGAGTTTTATAACTACTGGATTCAATCTTAAACAATATAGTTTAATTGTAATCTTTTTAAACATTATGCAATGAAAACCATGCTGTATAAATTCTTATGACCTGCATTTTTCTCTAAGTACTATATTTTGTACTCATACATGTTGACATGTGCAGCTATACTCCATTTATTTATATTGCTGAATAGAATTTTTGTATGAACATATAAATTTATTTTTACTTTTTAAATTTTTACTATGCATTATAGGAGTTCTAGCCTATATGCCTACTTTATTAAGCATTTTTGAAGCAAATATCTTCTCTAATTTGTGGCTTGTTTTTACAGTTTTAATGGTGGCTTTTGATGAATAGCAGTTCTTATCTTAATGTCCTCAAATTTATCAAAATTTGTCTTTACTCTTG
>NW_012147841.1:991245-993763 GCF_000956105.1 Propithecus coquereli | reverse complement strand
ATATAAAAGATTCAGAACATTTTTCTCAAAGCACATTAACAAGAGATATCAACTCATTCACTTATTTAACAAATTATTTTGAGAACTAATAGCATGAGCTGTTGTTGCTTATGATACAGAAATAAACAGCAAAGAAAAAAGTGCCACTTTAATGGAGCTTACTTTGTAGAGGGACGAGATAGAGGGAAAAATACATAACTTTTTGAAACATTTTAGGTGTTGGTAAGTGCTTGAATGATAAGCAGGATTGGTTAGTGGGTACCTTGAGGAAAGGGGTTTCAATTTAGAACAGACTTGTCAAGAAAAGTCTCCTTGAGAAGTTGACATTTGAACAAAGACATAAAAGTGTGAGGGAATAAATTATCATTATCCTGGAAAAACTAATGCTTAAGTCACGAACAAACTTGATACAAATTTTTGTATCTTAACTTAGTAAAATTAATAACATCTATTGTTTTGGGTGCATAGTATGCTAGAGCCATGTTCATACAAACTAGATTTCAGCAGCTTGAAAAGTTATTTTTATGAAGAAAATGTGAGATGATTTGTGTGTAGAAGACCTTAGACACTGTACTTAATAGGAAATTGAATATCAGACATCTCTCTTCTTAGCCATCCCTCCCCGACTCTTTTCTCCAGTCTTTTTTCATGTTTTCAGGCCTCTCAACCTTTCTCACTTTCCTGTTATCTCCCTTCTACAATTTCCTTTTTATTTTTTATGACAGTTTTAGACAGTTTTGAATGTCTCCTAAAGAATATTTATTTCTTCATCAGAAACACTCATTTATATAACTTTCAAGATCATTCTCTTCTTTGTTTTCATCTTATCGCTCTGGCAAAACTCTGGCTTTGCTTACACAGAATTATCCATTCCTTTGAACCTGAACTCGAACAGCTAGATGCAGTTGAACAAAAATGCACACTACAGAGGTTACTCTCATTCTAAATTCAAAACTTACTAACTCTGGTTGAGGGTTAATGCTATCTGGCAATCATTATATTTTCCCACCTTGTTTCTCTTTCCTCTACTTTAGATGACTATTTCCTACTTTTCTTTCTTCCCTCAAAACTTCCTTCACATCTTCATTCTGAATGTGTTGCAGAAAATGAGGCACAAGCTAACACAACCACATCTATCCACTCATTCAGGCATTCATATCCAAATACTCTCCCTTACCTCCTGTTACTTTGAATAAAATGTGTACTACCAAGGCCAAGCCCCCTAATGTTAACCTAGATTTTCATTCCCTTTTTCTCACTCAATGATTTTGTTCCAACAGATCCTCCTCTCTCTGTCTTTTACTATCAATCTTTCTCTCTCATATGGATTATTCCAATGAGCACACAAACAGACCCACAAGCAATATCCTAAAAAAAAGAAAAACAAAATATCTTTTGGCTTCACACCCTCCATTAGTTGCTCTTTATTTTCAATGAAATTCCTAAAAGAGGTATCTTTTCTTGTTGTCTCCACAGCATCTACGTATGAACTCAGCCTTCCTCTCTTACTCCACCACACTGCTCTTGGCAACCACTTTCTTGACATTGACAAATCCTATTGCCAATTCTCAAGCATCTCAATTGACCAATTAGTAGCATTTGACATACGTGACCACTCCTTCCTTTTTAATGCATTTTCTGCACTTAGCTTCTGATACTTCTTTCTCTTATTTCTATTTCCTTACTATTCCTTCTCAGTTTCTTTACCCCTTTTTTTGGCCCTTTGACATTTTATTTTTACTTTTTAATTGTACATTAACAAATTATAGTTTATATATTTACGGGGTACACAATAATGCTGTGATTTATGAATACAATTGGAATAATTAAGTCAAGATAATTAATATAACCATCACTTCAAACACCCTTTTTGTTGGGAAAACAGTTTAATTTTAACTCTTAGCAATGTGGAAATATACAATATATAATTATTTACTAATAATAGAGTAAAAAGATGAAAACAAAGAAGAGAACGATAATAAAAGTTATACAGAGAAGTGTTTCTGATAATGAAATAAATCTTCTTTGGGAGATATTCACCACATTGTGCAATATATCTCAAAGAAAATAAAACATTCTGTCAATAGGTGAATGGATTCAAAAATGTAGCATGTATACACAATGGAATACTATTCCATCATAAAAAAAAAGGAGATCTTGTCATTTGCAACAACATGGATGAACCTTGAAGACATTATATTAAGTGAAGTAAGCCAAGCAAAAATAGATAAATACTGTATGATCTCCTTTAAATGTAGAATCTTAAAAAGTCAAACTTGTAGAATTAGCAAGTACAATGATGGTTATGAGAAGTTGGGGCATGGAGTGGGCAGGGAAAAGGAGACATTGGTCAATAGATACGAAGTTGCAATTAGGCAATTAGGACTAATAAGTTCTGGTGATTTATCGTGCAGCGTGGTTAATAATAATGTGTATTTCAAAACAGATAAAAGAAAGGACTTTAAATATTCTCAACATAAAGAAATAACACATATTTGAGTAATTAATATGTTAATTA
>NW_012147841.1:990411-991195 GCF_000956105.1 Propithecus coquereli | reverse complement strand
TAATTAGAGCATTTTGGGGTATCCAACGGAGATCGATTTGGCTTTGCTGCCCAGAAGACATTCTAAAATCTTTTGGGTCTGTAAAAATTTGATGCTTTATATAAAACAAAGGTGAGCACCAAGCCTGTAATAAAGGCTTAAATATAATAAGTATAAAAGTATGTGAGCAAAATTGGTTACATATTGATTTAAAATATTTTAACAATTGAAGTGAATGTTCAACTATAATAAAGTTAAAAGCAATCATGAACATAAACAAAATGTCAGTTCAAATAAAAGATTATGTTAGGATTTATATAAGATGCATAAGTTTCTCTAAGTGGTAATTTAAAATAAAACAAGCATATGGTTATTTATCTAAATACCTAGATAAATGTATAGAATAATGAGGCTCTAAGTCCCTTCCCTCATCTTCTTCCTTTTTTAGAGAAATAGAAGTTGTCGAATGACAGAAATATGATTTCTAAGGCAGCCCACAACATGGCATTTCAACAGTTTACATCAAATGTTAAAATGGCATCTTAAACATAAAGCATTTCAATGTTTTTCATTAAAGATGTTTAAAAATAAAAAAGACATTGACATAAGAGATATGAAGCAATGACCTGGAAACACCACCAAATCCAAAACAAGCAGAAGAGAGAAGAAATATAAGTTGACACAAACATAATGGCAATAATTTCAGATTACTTGAAACTCTGTGCATGGCTATACCTTTAGTTATCCTTTACCTTGAGGTGCATTCAACTGAGAAATTTTACTGGCACCATATCATTATTCTATC
>NW_012147841.1:977003-977636 GCF_000956105.1 Propithecus coquereli | reverse complement strand
TATTACTCCTCACTGCACTGATGATTGTTATGAAACTATTTTCCCAAAGCCTTTCTTCAAACTTGCTGCCAATGTAATTTAAGGTACCAATCAATAAATGTTCATACTCCATTACACTGATTGAATTGATAAACATGAGATAAGGAGCTAAGCAATTTAGTCCAAAAGTCAACTCATCTTTCAAGGTCTAGGTGAAATGCCATCACCTTTGTCATGCCTTGCTTAACACTTTCCACTAATGGCAGAATTAATCTCTCTGGTTTGATTGTTGCAATATGTCTTAGTCAGCTATTCCTGCAACGACGTTGTGAAACAAATTGCCCCAAACACTGTGTCTTTTAACAATAGATACAATCAGCACTGCAGGTTCCACATCTATGGATTTGACTGATAAATGAAAATCTTTGAAGAAAAAAACAATTAAAAAATACAAATTAAAAATACAATATAGTATAATAACTATTTACATAGCATTTATGCTGTATTAGGTATTATAAGTAATCTAGAGATAATATAAAGTATACAGGAAAATGTGCATAGGTTATATGCAAACACTGTGCCATTTTATGTAGGAATTTGAGCATCGGGGGATTTTAATCTCTGCTAGAGGGGATGGTTGGAACAAGTCCCCTT
>NW_012147841.1:970371-972488 GCF_000956105.1 Propithecus coquereli | reverse complement strand
AAGTCCTGTTTGTCTATTTTTGTTTTCATTGCTTGGGCTTTTGAGGTCTTAGTCATGAATTTTTTGCTTAGACCATAAGAGCTTTCCCTAAGTTTTCATCTAGTATTTTTATAGTTTCAATTCTTACATTCAATTATTTAATCCATCTTGGCTTTGATTTTGGGTTCCTGTGAAAGTGTGATCATTGTATGATTTATCAGTATATGAGGTCAGTGGTATCTGTGATATCCTTGGTGGCTTTTGTATGGCTATTAGTTGAGGCTGTCAAGTTTTACTGGGGACCTGGATGCCAACTGAACCAGTCTTCAGGCCCTGTTGGTGGCAGCAGTGGGCTGAGTGTTCTTATTTTGGGGCCCCAGAGCAGCTTACACTGGCACCAGTTTTAGTGGGTCCCAGTGGGCCAATTTTTGGGCCTTCAGGTGTCTTGCTCAGAAGCTAGTAGTGGGAGCAATAAATAGCCTGGGTATATGGACAGCTTCTAAGGCCCTTGAGCAGGTGATGTGATGTGGATAATGGCATTAGTGGAAGTAGAGCAACACACTGGGACCCACGTGGTCCATGTTTGTGTTGCTGGTAGCTGCAATGAGTTGTGTGAGGTAGTTTCCAGTTCCACAGCCACTAGTAGCAGGGTGGTGGGTATTGTCCTATGTGTGCTTAGGAGAGTTTAATTTCCCCTGTCCCTACCTGGCTAGGTAGTATCTCTAGGTGCATCACTTCAAAGTTGGCCTCAGAGCAAGTAACAGCCCAGCATTAAACTCTCAAAATGACACTGGCTGTGGGCCTGAAGCCAGAGAGGGCAAGACCTATTTCAGATAAGCAGCATAGGAAAGTAGCTGTGGGGAGTGTGGTCTGCTTGAATCTTAGCTACACAGCAGCCCTCTTCATCATGGTGGTTACTGTCCTAGGTATGTGCAGAAGGGCCTGTTCCCTCCCAACCCTCATTGGTGAGACGGCAACTGCTGTCATGTCAGCCCAAACTTAGCCCAAACTAAACCTGAGTTTAACATCCCAGTGTTAAACTTTCTAAATGATGCCCTGGGTCTGTGACCTGAGAGGGAGGGGCCCCTCCCAGGCAAGCAGCATGGGCAAGAATCTGTGGGGAGCATAATCTGCTCATGTCTCAGTCTCACAGCAGCCCATTGCTGGGCAGTGGGTATTGTTCTAGATATGCATAAGAGAGTCTGATTTCTCTGTTTCTCCTTGGCCAGGTGGCAGCTACAGCCACAGCAGTCTGAACTTGGCCCAAAAGTGGAGTGTAATCCAGCATTAAACTTTCAAAATTGTGTCTTGTTCCTGGAACCAGAAAGGGTGTGGCCCCTGCCAGGCAAGCAGTATGGATATGAAGCTGTGGGAAGTGTGGTCTACTCATGTCTCAGTCTCAACAGCAGCCTGCAGAGTGTGCAGGGGGACCTTCCCAGGGTTGCATGGAAGTGCCCAGTTTCACCTCTCCTCAAAGCAGCAGAGTGGCAGCAGCCATGTTTGTAGATCCCTAATGTCTAGATTCTTAGAATGCCACTCAGCTTTAGCTGCTCTATCCTCAGATTCCTGTGAGATTTTGTGTGGGTTCTCTTTCCAGAGCAATGTCTCTGTGCAATCTCTAGGCAGCTCCCTATGTTAGGCCTGAGGCCTGTGTGAGTCAAAGTTTTCTCCTATAGTCAAGATTGTAAAAGCCCATTTCTGGGGTTGAAGCCTTGGGGATTTTTCTCTTACTGTTTCCCCATGTTCAGGAGCTTCTCCTGGCTCTCAGCC
Source organism: Propithecus coquereli (assembly GCF_000956105.1). Classification (NCBI taxonomy): domain Eukaryota; kingdom Metazoa; phylum Chordata; class Mammalia; order Primates; family Indriidae; genus Propithecus; species Propithecus coquereli. The sequence goes on along the minus strand of NW_012147841.1, from coordinate 970,739 downwards.
AGTTCCTGGCTGGGCAAGCTACATTGAATCTTCTTACTTATTTTTGGTGCTTCCTGTCACTTCTCTGTTGAATCATAGTGTTCTCTCCTAGAAGATCTGTTGAAAACATAATTATTTGCTTACAATTCTGGTTCCTCTTCATGGGGGAGGCACATACTACCTATGTGTCTAGTTAGCCATCTTGATCCTGTGTCCCTATATGTTGTTACATTAGTTTTATTCAAGAAGGATTTTAGAATCTCTGTCAATGTCCACAAAACCAACTGAGGGGGATTATGATTGTGATTATATAAATACTATACATCATTCTGGTGGAAATTGACTTTATTATTCTTCTAGTCCTTGAACATGGTAAATATATTCATTTA
>NW_012147841.1:965174-966085 GCF_000956105.1 Propithecus coquereli | reverse complement strand
CCCTCGGGCCATGGGTTCACCCTGAGTTTCCAGTAATTGTTTTCTGGTTGTTTTGTAGATTCTTTGTTCCTTTTTATTCTCTTGCCACATTCTTTTTTGGTTAAGTGATTTTTTTCTACTAGTGTGTTTTCATTCCTTGCTTTAGTGTGTGTGTGTGTGTCTACTATAGGTTTCTGTTTTGTGGTTACCATGAGGCTTCCAAGAAAACATTTCATTTTTATAACAGGTTATTTTAAGTGAATAACAATTTAACCTTCATCACAAAAATATACTTTAACAATGACAATCTTTTTATATGAATCACATCATGACATTCATCTGCATACAACCTCACTATAGATCCCATTGCACTCTAAATAACAAACAACTTACCACAGTCTGAAATATCTCACCAGATCTTACCAAGTCTATTTTTTTTTCTTCTACCACTTTCTTCCTAGTTTATTATGTTGTATATACACTGACTATTTTGTTTTCTTTTTAGAAAAGTTTATGAAAACCTTTGTAATTGCTGTTTTCTCATCCCAGGATATACTTCTTTGAAAAGTTTTCTGATTTGGGCTAGTTTTTTTTTTTTTTTTTTTTTTGCATTAATTCAAATATCAAGGCTAGGTGAGGTTTTCCTATTATACTCCTTTCCACATTGACCTGTCACTTTCTACCAAATTACCTTATTTAAAATATGAAATGGTCTTATTTATGAATTTTAACTTATTTCTCTGTCTTCTTTACTTTATAAAATGAATGGCTTTATCTTTTTATTAATCTCCCTTGCCTCCACAATTAGAAAGAAAATTGGCACATAGTAGGTGTATCATGAATAAATTTATGATCAGACCAATGAATAATACTACATTTTTGAGACAAAACCATGAAGTATAAATATGTAATAGATTAGAAAGCTAAGGATT
>NW_012147841.1:961667-965124 GCF_000956105.1 Propithecus coquereli | reverse complement strand
GGGAGGAGGGGATGGGTATATGCTAACGTATACTCTTTAGAATTTCTCTGGTAAGTTCTGCTGATTGTAGTCTCCAGTTTTATATTTTTACCTAAACATATTTTTATTACACTCTTGTTCTTGAAATATATTTCCACTAGGTATAGGATTCCTTAATACTCTGAAGTTATTGTCCTCAGGATAAGAAGACAGGATGTATTTATTCCTGGTCAGACTTCACATTGAGGGTGTAGAAGTTTGGAGTCCCAGTTTTATGAAAGACGGATTCCTATAAGACTCTCAACCTGACACAATGCCTAAAGACACTGTGCTCTGCAAATTAAAGCTCAAATCTCAAGATTAGCAAGTTTTACAACCACCATCAGAGCAACCAGTACCTTTAGTACTCTGCTGACACTTGTGTTCAGTACTGTCCTTTCCTTGTTGTGTTCCATTTTCACCTACTCTCAAGCCAGCCCTTTTATGTTCTTGACAAAATTGCATGCAATATTTTAGCCAGAATTCTGTGTTATTTTTAAAGAGGAGGATGTCTTAAGATATTGAACCAGGCAGAGCACTGGAATTAAAATTGACTAACATTTATGGGTTGTAAACACTGAAAACATCTTAAATATTTAGTGAACGTTTTAGCTATTTTTTGCCAATTAAAAAATCCGTTAATATAGTTTTTAACATGTGTTCTTTGACATTATTCCAGAGTTTTACTTGCTTCTTAAAATATAACATGGAAGGATATATCTGGATCATTTTCTTGTTTCATATTTGGGACAGTGTAATTCTCACCTGCAAGTCATAAGCTTGTCTCTGAGCTCAAGCCTACACTGAAAGGCTAATTAAGCACATCTTGCACAACGCTTTAGCACTTAATTACCCTTTATCTTCATTTGGCTCTGATTTTTTTTCTAATTAATTTTTAATTCTAATGGGTTTTACATCAAAAAGATTAGTCAGAACATATTTTCAGCATTGTATATCCAAATTACCTAGGAGAGTCTGAGGACATCCTCATATTAATTTAAACTTAAGGGAGTATATGAGAACTATGGAAGGGAGGAATTTCATGAGAAATCCACAGAGAATAATGCATTTATCATTAGTATGATTTATAACACAGTAATTTAGTTATTAGCCTTCATATAGATCAGATTCAAAATAGACTAAATTTATTTACTTGGTTTAGAACATTTCAAGGCCTAAATAAAGTTCTCAGAATTGTTAAAATACCTTAAATCAGAAGGAAAGAAATTCCTTAATTATTTAAGTACTGTCTAATTCACTTTATACCATGACATCATAAATAGTTTACTTTTTTTTTTCTTTTTTCGGTCAAAGAAACACAAGGATATCCTCAACAGATGCAACCATCACCAGTGAAATCTGACCTTGGAGGACGGGTGGAAACCGAACTTGATGATTAATTGGACGTGATTGCTCCATTATTTAGGTTTCATGCTTTTTATTTCAAGGTTATAAATTTGAATAAATTTTGCTTAGCTATATTGTCCTGTAGTTGACTACTCAAATAGAAATACTTGCATATTTTTAAATTAGAATATTTAATGAAAGCAATTTTGAAGTCAATGAAATCCAGCATTAGCTTATCTTTACAGTTCAGTGGTACAAGTATAAAGACTTTTTCTGAGGTAATTTTTATCAATGCTCAGAAGTCTCATTAAACTGCTGTATTTTGAGCTTGGTTTTGTGGAATTAAAATATAATTTTATGAGTAAAATCTAAAAATCACTGTTGATTTCTCTTACATTCAATTCTACAACAAAGGTGGTTCTAACACCAAAATATATTCATAATATATTTCTTCCATCTCCAATTCCTTCAGCCCAATTTCAATTGATATCAAATCTCACAAGTACTATTACATTTTCCTAATGGTTCTCTTTACTCTATTCTTGCCCACACTGCCAACACTCCATCTCCTTCTCCACAAAATAACAACAAGGGTGACTTAAATTTTTTGGAGGCAGGATACCAACTTTATTGAACTTATCCAGCAGAGTGGAAATAATGGCTGTCCAAAACCAGATGTTTGTTACTATACTTCTGCATCACAATTAAAACTTGAACAGTTTTTTAAAAACAACTCAGTAAAAATCTCCTATTTCTGAATCATTATCTTCCTTGAAGCTGCTTTAATACTTAAATATGGTTGACTTGAAAGCAGAAATTTAGTTGTTTGGAAGAAAATTATACTTCCATTTTGGTGACACAGAATTACAAAAAGGCAAAACTGTGTTTTTCAAAGAGATACAGTTCACTGGAATCACAACACTGAATACTGTTATTTAGAGTCCTAGGTTAATAAGGAATCCAGACATTATTTAGACACACTTCTTTTGTCTTTTCTTCCCAGAGACTTATGTGTGTGTGAAGTGACACTATGACCAGCAATTGTAGCCTTGATGAGATATTCCAATTCTTCATCTCGACAAATAGCAAATTGCAAGTGACAAGAGGTAATGTGCTTTACTTTTAAGCCTTTTGATACGTTTCCTCATAGTTATAGTACATCTGTGGCGAGGTACTTCATGATGGCTGCACTGTACATAGTGGCAGTCACACCCACGCGTCCATGGCTGGTGCTCCCGGATTTCTGCTGTTAATGATTACAGCCCACCAGGAACTGCAATCCAGCTCTCTGTGAGTGGAAAATCCCATTTGTCTTGGCTTTTTCTAAGTCCTCTATTATGTATAATATGTTCGATCTACAATTCTTTATATTTCCGCTGTTTAGATATAATGTTTTCTTTCCTTTTTTTTGTGTTTCTCTCTTTTTTCTTAATCTAGGTTAGTCTTGTTGAGGTTATCTTTTCAAAAATGAACTCTTTGTTTTGTTGATATTTTCTATTGTTTTTCTAGTCTCTATTTCATTTATTTCTGTTCTGATTTTTATTATTTTCTTCCTTCTACTAATTTTAGGCTTAGTTAATTCTTGCTTTACTAATCCCTTGAAGTGTAAAGTTAGATTTCTTTAATTTTATTTAAGATATTTCTTCTTTTTTGATGTAGGCATTTATTGCTATAAACTTCCCTTTTAGAGCTGCTTCATCTGTATTCTCTAGGTTTTGTTATGTTACATTTCCATCTTGATTTGTCTCAAGAATTTTTTTTATATACCTTTTAATTTCTTCATTGACCCGTTGGTTATTTTGGAGCATGTTGTTTAATTTCCCCATATTTGAATTTTTTGAAGTTCCTCCTATCATTGATTTGTAGCTTTATAGCATTATGTTCAGAAAAGATACTTGATATAATTTCAATGTTTCTAAATTTGTTAATACTTATTATGTGGCCTAATATATAATCTATTTTGGAGAATGTTCCTTATGCAGTTGAGAAGAATGTTTATTCTGTAGCTGTTGGATAAAATGTCCTGTATATGTCTGTTAGGTCCATTTGGTCTCAAATGTAGTTTAAATCCAATATTTCCTTGTTGATTTTC
>NW_012147841.1:960499-961617 GCF_000956105.1 Propithecus coquereli | reverse complement strand
TGAGACACAAGTACTAGTTTGTTATATTGATATATTGCATGTGGTAGTCAGGGCCTTTGGTGCATACATCACTGAAGCAGCACAATTGTACCCACCAAGCGCCCTCCCATCATCCACTCCCTTCACACACATCCTCACCCCTCTGAGTATTCATCATCTATCATTCCACACTGTACTTCTATGTATACACATTATTTAGCTACCACTTACGAGTGAGAATATGCAGTATTTGTATTTCTGTATATGAGTTATTTCACTTAAAATAATGGCCTCCAGTTCTACCCATTTTGCTGCAGAAGACATGATATCATACATTTTTTATGTCTGTACAGTGTTCCATTGCATATATATACCATTAGTATATATTTCACAATATTTCTTTATCCAATCCTCCATTGATAGACACTTAAGATGATTCTATATCTTCACTGTTGTGAGTAATGTTGTGATAAACCTACGAGTGCAGGTATCTTTTTTAGACATGAATTTCTTTTCCTTTGGGTAGATGCACAGTGGTAAGATTGTTAGATCAAGCAGCAGTTCTATTTTTTGTTTTTTGGAGAAATCTCTGTACTCTTTTCCATAGAGTTTGCACTGATTTACACTTCCACCAACAATGTGTAAGAGTTCCTAGGCCTGGCGTGGTGGCTCACATCTGTAATCCTAGTACACTGGCAGGCTGAGGTGGGAGGATCCCTTCAGCTCAGAAATTTGAGATCAGCCTGAGCAAGAGAGAGACCCTGTCTCTACTAAAAATAGAAAAAATTAGCTGGCATGATGGCACATGCTTGTAGTCTCAGCTACTTAGGAGGATGAGGTAGGAGGATAGCTGGAGCCCAGAAGTTTGAGGTTGCTGTGAGCTAGGCTGACCCATGGCACTCTACCCAGGGTGACAGAGTGAGACTCTGTCTCGAAAACAAAACAGAACAGCAAAAAAAAAAACAATGTATAAGAGTTCCCTTTTCTCTATATCCTTGCCAACATCTGTTATTTTTTGTCTTTCTAATAAATAGCCATTCTGATTATCATAAAATAATATCTCATTGTGATTTTAATTTATATTTCTGCAGTGATTAGTGATGTTGAACATTTTCTCATATGCTTTCTGTTCATCCATT
>NW_012147841.1:943174-947803 GCF_000956105.1 Propithecus coquereli | reverse complement strand
TAATTGAAATGTAAATAGTTAGAAGAAAGGAATTTCAATACTAGCCATAACTGAGTAGATAATATCGAACTTAACTCTTAAAGAAGGGACAAAATACGTACAGCAAATATTTGAAAGCAGTGGAAACCCAACCACTACAGGCAAAATGGGTGAGACTTCACATCCCTGTAGGAAGAGAAGGCTTCACATTCATTCTGACATTTGCCCTTAGGGAAGTTGTTGATACCCAATGCAGGAAAATTCATTCTAGCAGAAAATCATAATCTTACCAAGCTAAGGAAAAACAGATTGGAGTTCTGTTTTGAAATCTCTGGAGCTGAGATTTGAGAGATAACATCACAGAGAAGATGAAACTTTGGTAACATGAGCCCCAAAATTTGGGTGCAAATTTCTCTCAAGGTTTTCATTTATACCAAAAGTGAAAATATTCAGGACTAAACACTGATAACAACCCAGTAGAAAGTGACATTTTGGAGGTCAAAGAGCTGAGCAGAAATTTTAGGAGCTATATGATGCTAAGAAGACATAAGTTGAATTCAGATCCTGACAAGGTGAAAGTCTTGATCCATACCATACTTTGTTAGTTGAAACATAAAAAGGGCCACATTTTAGAAATAATGATCATGACCTAAAAGTAAGGGTTAAGACAAAATATTACAACATTTAAGAAGCATAAAACCAGAGGAGGAGGGGCAAGATGGTAGACAAGAAGCAGCCCATGCACGTCACTCTCAGGAGAGAATTAAAAATTGCAGGTGGATGCCTACCTATGGGTGGACCTACTTGGCAAGAGCATTGGGAATCACCAAGGAAGTGACAAGGGCCATTCAGAGTGAAGGAAAAGGTGATGAGGCGATCTATTCTGCAAGATTAGAAGGTATTTGGGGGAGGCAACTACATGTGAAGAAGAACAAGAGGAGAGAGCCGTGGGGCTCCATGCTCCTCCCGCAGACACTGTCATCCAAGCTATGAAAGGGGACCCATTGTTATCACAGAACTCTGGACTGATCAGGGATCTGCTTGAAAACTGTGCAGTGTGACACTGCACCAGAGAGGGGGTGTGCAGCAGGGACCTCATGGATTCTGTTCACGGATTACTATAACTGACACCATTCTGAGTTCTCAAGTTCAGGGTCTACATGGGGCTTGGATTTGCTGCATCCACCTCTGCATTGCCCCTGCTGGGCCAGAAATGGAGCAGGCAGAACAGATTCTCTCCTGTGAGCACAATCCCCACCAACAGAGGATTATAGTAGAAGGGTACCCACAGATGCCACTTGAGAAGCCTTAGGGTGACTGCTTCCATGGGACATGGGTAGGGGGAGAGCCCTGGCCACCTGGCATCCCTGGCCCTGCAGCCACCCCCCATGACCCACATGCTGCCACACAACCCCATATGGCTCCACCTCCATGGATCTCGCAATGCAGTCTGACCCCTACAGTCTGCCCATGTAGCTCCTGCCCTACCTCCATGCCATGGCTCCAGGACTGAGGCTCCTGCTTCCCCCTCGGGCCATGGGTTCACCCTGAGTTTCCAGTGCTATCCCTGGACCCTGGGACTCTGTTCCTGAGGCTCCAGTGCTGCCCTCAACTCAGTGGAAAATGCCCACAACTCGGATACCCAAGACCACTGCCTAGATAGCATCACCCAGCTTCCACTCTCAGTTCCATGGGGAGTCCTGAGCAAAGCAATCCTCCATAACATCAGCCTCCATGGAGAGGGTCTCACCCAGGCCCCATACTGACCTTCTAACAGTGGCCTAGAGAACAACCCACCACTCTGCATGAAGGTAATCCAGCACCTGTTTAAACTGTGACAATCACATGGGAATGGGGCAAAACATAAAACCTGCTTTTCAGGCTCCCAATGTTCCACCTCTCCCCGGCTGGATCAATCTTCCAGAATAGGACCCAAAAACATTATCCAGGGACCATTGTTTCTTCTCACTAAGTAGGTGGGTTCCCAGCAAAGGAGAACAGGTTCCCTGAAAACCTAGCAGCCTCGGCCTGATAGAAGAGAATTCAGATAAGAAGAAATCAGCAAAAGAACTCTGGCAAGATAAAAAACAAAAAACAAAACAAAAAAAAAACAGTTCAACACTCCCAAGGGATCACAATGGATCTACAGTAGTGGACTCTATGCAAAAGGAATTGTCAAAATGTCAGAAATGGAATTCAGAATATGGATGGCAAATAAGATGGATGAAAATGAAAAGAAAGTAGAAAACCGACACAAAGAAGCCCTCAAAATATTTCAGGACATCAATGAAAAAAATGAAAATGTCACTTAAGGACTAGACAACATAAGAAAGGATATAATAGAATGTAAAGAAATGAAAGAGTCATTAATGAAACTTCAAAATACAGCAGAAAGCTTCAGCAATAGGCTAAACCAAGCAGAAAAAAGAATCTCAGAGCCTGAACACAAGGCTCTCAAACTAAACCATTCATTCAGAGATGCAGAAAAGGGAGCAAAGAAAAACGAACAATTACTCAGAGAAATATGGGACCATGTGAAGTGAACTAATATATGTATTATAGATATCCCTGAGGGAGAAGAAGAAAAAAGAAAAAGCTTGGAAAATCTATTTGAGGGGATTATTGAAAAAAACTTTACTGGTATCACTAGAAATTTTGATATCCAGATACGAGGTTGTCATCGAACCTCAGGATGAGTCATAGTGATTAGGACATCTCCAAGACATATAGTCATCAACTTGGCCAAAGTCAAAATGAGGGAGAAAATTCTGCAAGCAGCAAGACTAAAGTAGCAACTAACCTACACAGCAAAACCCGTCAGGCTCACGGCAGACTACTCAGTGAAGACCTTACAAACCAGAAGGGATTGAGTTCTCATGTTTAGCAATCTTAAACAGAACTACTGTTAGTCAAGAATTTTGTAACTTGCAAAACTAAGTTTCATAAATGATAAGGAAATAAAGACTTTTCCAGACAAACAAACACTAAGGGAATTTGACACTAAGACCTGCCCTATAGAAAATGTTCAAAAGTGCACTATGCATGGAATCGTACAATAGATACCCATCAGTGTAAAAAACATAATAAAGTAAAATCTCACAGTGTTTATAAAACAATAGCACAAGAGGGAACACATAACAAAAAGATACCATCCAACACAGTGAACAGAACAATATCATACACATCAATACTAACAATTAACATAAATGGCCTTAATGCCCCACTTAAAATACACATATTGGCTGAATGGATCAAAAAACACACCGCAAGTATATGCTGTCTTCAAGAAACACATATAACTCTCAAGTATTTGCACAGACTAAAGGTAAGGGGATGGAAAAAAAAATATTCCATGCAAATGGAAACCAAAAGCTTGCAGGCATAGCCATTCTCATATCAGATAAAATAGACTTTACATCAACAATGGTAAAAAAAAAAAAAAAAGAAAAAGAAGAAAGAAATGGTCATTATATAAAATGATAAGGGGACCAATTCAACAGGAAGATATAATAATCCTAAACATACGTGAACCTAACATAGGTACTCCCAGATTCATAAAGCAAATTCTACTAGATCTAAGGAAAGAAATAAATAGTAGCATCATAATTACGGGGGACTTCAACACAATACTCACAGAGCTGGACAGATCCTCAAATCAGAAAATCAGTAATGAAACACTGGACTTAAATAAGACTCTGAAACAAGTAGACCTAATACACATTTACAGAACATTCTACTGAAAAAACTACCGAGTATACATTCTTCTCATCAGCACATAGGATATTCTCCAAGATTGATCACACAGGTGTCCTCTCAAACTTTACCTAATGGATGAATTCTGACACCTGATCACTTTGATATGCAAACGCTTCTACTTATTCCAGCAGTTTTACTGCTATTGGAGTTCTTTTTTCCTCATATTTAAAATAAGAAGAATGCTCCCTATTTCTCAGAGAGGTAGCTAGAAATGAATGAAATGTTGTATAATATTTAAATATATTACAACCCCCATATTAATTCCTAGCACATAATATGGGTTCAACAAATTTATGTTTGTTTTGGTTGGCTTTTCTTTCTTTCCACCAGGATCAGAATTCTAGTTTAGGGATAATTGGTTTCCCAATGTGAACTAAACGATCTCAAAGATTTTAAAAATTCTTTCTCTGTAAAAAGCTTTTCCCTGTATTATGTGAACTACTTTCCAGTGGCCATCCACTTTTCTATCTTTTGTATTTACTACATAAGCTAATTAAGTTAACAAACAGACATTCATCTGAGGCCAACTAACTGATTATCTTTAGAAACAATAGCATGAAAAATGCTCCAATGTTAACGGAACACCATTTGCAATTCACATTCAAAACTGATTAGTGTATTTGTTCTGCCTATCTGAACAAACAAACACAAAACCAATTTTAAAATTGTTTATATGCAAGACAAAATTAAACAATGTCGAAAAAGCATGTCAATATTCCTATCAAGTATTTTGGTTTTGAGAGATACAACCAAAATGTACATGCATAAAATCACTTGCTTAAAATTCAAAAAAATTTATATATAATGCAATTTTCTAATCCTTTTATACAATATATATGTTGTTCTTGTTAATATTTTTAATTTGACTACTTTTAAGATGCTATTAATTTCTCT
>NW_012147841.1:936615-943124 GCF_000956105.1 Propithecus coquereli | reverse complement strand
TGTTCTTGTTAATATTTTTAATTTGACTACTTTTAAGATGCTATTAATTTCTCTTAGTCTGGTTTTCACAGTGTTGGAGTGCTTAGTGATTGTATAGATATTTTTTGTTTTTGTTAACTGTAGTTTGTTACCTTCAGTTAAGTTAAATGTACCACTTACTACTTGTGAAATCTTGGTTAAGACATTTTAACCTCTATAATACTGATTTTGCTATTTTCAAAATGAAGATAAAATAAATTAATTGGAATCATTCCAGGAAAGATGTTTGTTTGTGCAAACACTCAGGATTTAATATTGTTAGAGTAGTAGTAACAGTAGATGTACTACTGGTATGAATTCTCTCCTACTCGGAAACTTGAACAGGTCTTTCATTTATAGCATATTCAATTTACCATGCTTGCTTCAAAATGTTTTCTATGACAACACAATTCAAAAACGTGTGAAGGCCTGGCTAGATATTTTCCCAAAGATATGCAAATGGCCAATAAACACATGAAAAGATACCCAACAACACTCCTCTCTAGGGAAATGCAAATCAAATCCACAATAAGATACTACTTCACATTTATTAGGGTTGCTACTATAAAAAGAAGAAAAAATGAAAATAACAAATATTGGCAAGAATGTGTAAAAACTGGAACCCTTGTGCATTGCTGGTGGGAGTGTAAAATTGTGTACCACTATGAAAAACAGTTTGGTGGTTGCTCAAATAGCTAAACAGAATTATCATATGATCCAGCAACTCCACTCCTAGGTATATACTTAAAGATAGTGAAAACAGAGACTTGAAGAACACATACTTTTAAGCCCATATTTATTGCAGCATTATTCACAATGGTTAAGAAAGAGGTAGAAGCAATCCACGAAATTGATGGATGAACAAAGCATGGTATATACATGCAATGGAATATTATTTAGCCTGATACATGCTACAGTATGGATGAGTGTTGAAGACTTTGTGTTAAGTAAAATCAGGCAGACACAAAAGGACAAATATTGTATAATTCTTCTATGAGCCTAGAATAGGCAAATCCATAGAACAGAAAATAAATGATCAGAGGTCACAAGGGCCTGTGAGGAGGTAGGATGGGAAGTTATATTGTTTAATGGTTAAAGAGTTTATAATGAAAAATTTTGGAAATAGGTAGTGGTGATGTTTCACAACACTGTGGATGTAATTAATGCCACTTAATTGTACACTTAAAATGGTTAAAATGATGTTTAATGCTATACATATTTTAACCTCAATAAAAATGTTTTAAAATATTCTCTATGACATATGATTATATTTAATCATCTAAATAAGCTGATTTTTTTCCTAGAGCTGCTGTAATTAGGGTGATTTTACACTATCACTATGTCTTTATTCTTACATAAATTTGTGATTAGAATAGTTGAATCTTTACTTCACCTATCCAGACCTTGCTAATTCTCAAATATTGGTTAAGTTCAAGATTTTCAAGCCTTTTTTTACTACTCCACACTTTCCCTTTGCCTGCCTGCCTGCCTTCCTTTTTTCCTTCTTTCCTTCTTTCCTTCCTTCCTTCATCTCTCTTTGTCTCTCCCTCCCTCCTTCCTTCCTTTCTTTCCTGGGCTGGAGTGCAATGCCTATTCACAGGTACAATCATTGTACACTACAGCCTCGAACTTCTGGGCTCAAGCAATCCTCCTGCCTCAGCCTCCTGAACAGCTAAGACTACAGGCACAAGCCAGCACACCTGGATTCTCTTTGTTTTCTTTAAAATTTTATCAATCCTAATTTCAAAATCTAAAGCTAAATTGTGCATTTTATTATCTTCTGTTCCAATTGTTTTATATTTACTCATTTTCCTCTTCAACAATATGTGATGCCTGATTTATACTATAACAGTTAATGTTAGTAGGAATAGAAGTAGTATTAGTAGTAGTTGAAGTAGTAATAGCAATTGTGAAGTCATTTGTGGAATTATGACATCACAGACACTCTTAGGCACTTTTCATAGTATTTCTGATCTCACAGTTCCCATTTCTCAGGTAAGGCAAGTGAAGTGCATGTCTATACACAACTTATCCAAGTTACTTTGCTACTAAATGATAGACCTAAGGTTTGAAAACAGATCTATCTACCCTAAAACCTGTGCTCCTGATATAATAGTCCCTGGAAAATTTTTTTAATATATTTATCTCAAAGTCTAAGCATTCATTCATGCTTCTTAACTGAGTGACCTCATATAAATCCTTTTGTGTTTCTTTACAATTTAAAGTTGCCTGAAATTATTCAAAATTATTTCACATAATCTTTTCTTATAAATGTGCAAAACTACCTGAGTTTTCTTTTTTGCTCCACAAAATACAAGTGATTTTTCTCTTTTTCTTTGTGCTTTGACCAAATAAAAGCCTCAATTTTTCAAATATGCTTTTCCCCAGCTTCATTGAGGTGTAGGTGACAAATAAAAATTGTGTATATTTAAAGTGTATAATGTGGTGATTTGATATATGTGTACACTGTGAAACGATTACCACAGCTAATTAACATATTAATCACCTCACATTTATTACTTTTTTGTGTGTGTGGTTGAGAACACTTAAGATCTACTGTCTTGGCAAAGTTCAATTATACAACACAATATTATTAGCTATAATAAGTATGCTGTACTTTGGGTTCCCAGAACTTAGTTATCCTGTAACTGAACATTTGTTTCGTTTGATCAACATCTCCCCATTTCCCTCACCCTCTGTCCCTGGCAACCACCATTCTATTTTCCTCTTCTGTGAGTTTGGCTTTTTCAGATTCCACATATAAGTGAGATCATGTGAAATCTGTCTCTCTGCGCTTGGCTTTCCTAGCATAAGGTCCTCCAAGTTCATCCACACTGTTGCAAATGACATGATTCCCTTTATTCAGGCTGAATAGTATTCCATTCTGTGTGTGTAGGGGTGTGTGTACCTCACATTTTCTTTATCTGTGTTACTGAAAGCTTGGCACTTGTCCCTGAGGCCACATCAGAAGAACAAAAATAAGTGGTTGAGGAAAAGGAAAGAGAGATTTATTTATTTGCTGGCGAAAGAGAAGGATGGAGACTCCTGTCTAAAATGCCATCCTCCTAATCATAAGCAGAAATACAGAGCTTTAAAAGGGAGCCCATTCAGCTTCAGGCAATTGCTGTTCCATCCCATCTTCCACAAAGGAAATCTCATGACCTCTGCCCACCCAGACCCAGGCCTCACCCCAGCAGTTCTGCTGAGCCATCTCCTGTAGCACAAAGAACAAAAGACATTCCCCTGCCCCTCCAGACCACTGGCCTGAGGCAGGGATGCAGGTTATAGTCCTCAAAAAGGGTAAGAAGGTTTTAAAGAGACAGAAAACATTGTTACCTGCTTTCTCAGGCCATTCTCTCTGTAACTTCTGGTCATCTATTGATGGGCATTTAGGTTAATTAGTATATTGGCTATTGTGAATAATGCTGCAATGAACGTAGAAGCATAGATATCTCTTCAACATACTTATTTCATTTCCTTTGAATGTGTACTTAGTAGTGGGATTGCGAGCTAATATGGTAATTCTGTTTTTGTTACAGAAAGCTCTGTACTTGTCCCTGAGGGCACATCAGAAGAATGAGGACACGTGGTTTGAGGAGAAGGAAAGGGGAGTTTATTAATTTGCTGGCAAATGAAGAAGATGGAGACTCCTGTCTAAAATGCCATCATCCTAATAATAAGCAAAAATACAGAGCTTTTAAAGAGAGGGTTTTCAAGTCTAGGCTATTTGTTGTTTGACTATAGTTGATGATTCTGATCATTCCATCTCCATGAAGACAATCCTGTGACCTCCACCCAGGACCTCAGCCGGGAGAATTCTGCTGAGCCATCTCCTGTAGCACAAAGAACAAAGGACACTCCCCTGCCCCTCCCAACCACTGGTCTGAGACAGGGATTCAGGTCATAGCTCTCCAAAAGGGGTGGGGGATATTTTAAATAGACAGAAAACATTTTTGCCATTTTTTCAGGCCATTCCTTCTGTCATATTTTCAATTTTTTGAGGAACCACTGCATTCTAGTCCATTGAGGTGTAAAGTTATGTTGTTTATTTGAGATCTTTCTCCTTTTTTGATATAGGCATTTATTTCCATAAACTTCCCCCTTAGAGCTGCTTTAGCTGCATTTTATAAAATTTTGTAAATTATATTTCCAATTTTGTTTGTCTTAGATATTTTTTATTTCCCTTCTGATTTTTCCTTTGACCAATTGATTGTTCAGAAGTATGTTGTTTAATTTACAAATATACTACAAATTTAACCATATGGCTCAAGTTAGTTACCTTTCCAAGGTATTTGCTTCCTAAATCAGCCTATCTCCTGATTTAGCATCTTCCACTTTAGGTACCCATACCATTTCTCTCCCCAAAATCCATTTCATGATAAAATTAGAAATTGGTTATTTATGATATATTAAAATATATGTCAATAATCAAACTCTTTCAGTGGGTATCATTAGTGCCTTCAATATTTTTTGAATGGAAGATTTGTGATATGGTTAAAGAAATTCCTTGTATCAAAAACCACATGGGAAAGTTATGTGTCTTTATTTCCTCTAATATTATATATTTGCTTATTTACTCTGTGATGTTATTCCCACTACTATGTATTTCTGCATAAAAAAGAAGTCCCAGGTAAGAAATGCAAGTGTCAATCAAGTCACATCATTGGTAAAAGGGGAGGCTTAACTGCATGATTGTTGATCAAATATTCTTTGATCACTTGGTGCTATTGCACATCAGAGATCTCAATAATCCTGAGATTCATCATTATAATTTTTTAACATTACTATTTTTTCTTATGAAAAAAAGTCATTTTCCCATTTCACTGAAGAGCTTAGCCAAGGAAAATAGGCTAAACTCATTCAGTTCTTGTACACAGTGCATCAATATTTATATAACATTTTTAAAGATTTTTAAAACTGTTAACGTTATTACAAACACTGGAATTTATATCAAACATATTTTTGAAATCAAGCAGTATGTTCAAAGTTCCTTTCAACTTAATTATAAATGAATTTAATTTAAACTCTAATAATATTCAGTAAATGATTTATTATAGCATCTAATGCACAGTCTTTTCAATGGTACAATAATTTTCCAGTTCATTGCTGCCATTTGAAAATGACATAAAAGCTTGGTTTATTTAAAATATCTTTTTGTTGCTAATGATTCACTGTCATCCTTCCTAGCTATCCCAAACAGTTAATAAAATTCTCTTATTTATCACCACAGTTTTTTTTTTGAAGTATGAATTCCAGGTCACTGCATCAGTCATTTTTTGTTAAAATAAATTCTTTTTAATTGATCATATGTTATAATGTCAATATAATGATAAAAGGTAGATAGATGATGACAGATAGATAAATTAAGTATCTATTATATGCCAGGCACTGTTCTAGGTACTTTGAATATGTAAGTGGGGAAAACAAAGATCCTACCTTTATGGAGCTTAATTCTAGCTCAATGAAAATCAAAGGAACTTAATGGTATCCTTAGGAGTTCCCAGGGTTAGTGACAGTTAATTATTATGCCATTTTAATGTATGGAGACAGAGGTCTACTTTCCTTTATAACCTTAACATACATTAAGTCAATCTTCAAATTATCATGGATCATGAGTACTTTCTGTTCTGTGTTTTAGTAGAAACTTTACTTCTTATATGTTATGTAAGACAATTTTATGTTTTATTTACTCCTTTTAACAGAATTGTCTCATAGTAAACCCAATTTATCTGAGACTCTCAGAGGTTTTTTCACGACCAAAGTTTCTGACACCTGTCTTAAATTGTATCCATGGCAAGTATGTATTCCTATCCAAGCATATAGCATGGATAGGAATAAACTAATTATTTCTAAAGAGGTACCCACTTTTATTCAGGTATCTATAGTTTATAGATTTTTTAAAGCAGTGTTAGAGAATATTCACACTTCCAGCAATTGTGAAGAATTACAACTACAAAGTGATTATGATGCAACATATGGTAGATGATTACCTAAGATATTTCATGGTTGAGATAATTGACTTGTTGGCCATACTGAGTATTCATTTGTCTTCGATCTAGTAAGTTCCTTTTCTGAATTTTGTTTTAATTAAAATATCAAAAAATAATAAATATAATTCAGCTTCCTGCAGAAATTTCTTTACCAAATTTCAATTCATTCATAAGCATTAAGCTTTAATAGAAAACCAATATGAGAATTTTTGATTGAAAAAAGGTGTTTCTAAGCCCATTGCACATCTGTAGTTGAAGACGTTAGCATTTAGATAAAAATCCAGATAATAAATTCCACTTTCAATTGTAACTGGAAGAAGTCTGTCCATTCAGATAAACATATTTACTTTCTTTCATCAGATAGAGAAAACTTATAATGAAGCATGCTTCCATTTAAGCCTTAGTTGCTAGAAACTGCAGCACTATCTCTTTGTTTAAACAATAGAAACCCCCAGAATTCAGACAATTGTTTTATCGATGTCTTACTTCTTTTACTATTTT
>NW_012147841.1:932726-934405 GCF_000956105.1 Propithecus coquereli | reverse complement strand
AAACCATTTGTTGAAAAGATTACCCACTAAATTGCCTTTGCACCTTTGCTGAAAATCAGTTTACCTGTGACATGCAGGTGTGCCTGTTTCTTCCATCCATATTTAGTTCCATTAATATATCTGTGTATCTTTATGCCAACATCACCTGTCTTGATTACTGTAGCATGAAAGCAAATATTGATATTGGGCAGTGTTTGTCCTCTAAATTTGTTCTTTTGTTACAATATTTTTTCAGAATTTTAGTCCCTTTAATTTCTAAAGCATTTTATCACTTTTTGGGTCAATTTCTACCAAAAAATTAGCTGGGAATTTGATTGTAATTGTGATGGGTTTATAGATCATTTTGAGAACTGGTATCATAACAATATTGTTTTTTGACTCATTAACTTCATAAGATTATCCATTAGGTTAGGTCATTTTTAATTTCTCTCAATAATGTTCTGTTGTTTTTAGTGTTCAGGTGGTTCACATCTTTTGCCAGATTATTTCTAAATACTTCATATTTTTTTACTATAAATGTACATATGTTGTTATTTTAACTTAATTTTGATTTAACTAATTAAACTTCATCACTTTATTTAGCTAATTTAATTTATTTAATTTACATTTCCGGTTGCTCACTTATAGTACAGTCAACCCTCCATATCTGTGAGTTTCACATTCATGAATTCGACCTACTGTGAATGAAAAGTATTCAGAAAAAAATTTCCACAGAGTTCCAAAAAACAAAACTTGAATTTGCCATGCACAGAGTCTTATTATGTTGAATTATTGTGAATTAAATGATGTATAGGCATTGTAGCAGATATTACAAGTAATCCACAGGAGTATGTGCATAGGTTTTATACAAATACTATGCCGTTTCACGTAAGAGACATGAGCATCTGAAGATTTTTGGTATTAGCATGGTGTCCTGGAGCCAATCTCCAACAGATATTAATGGACTAGTATATAAAGAAATACAATTGATTTTCATAAATAAGTTTTTATAAGTCATATAGTAAATAAATTTTTTAGTCTGGATTCTTTCATCAAAATAATGATTTTAAGATTCATCCATGTTGCAGGATATCTCAAAAATTAATTCCTTTTTATTGCTTGAGTAAGATTACACTTCATGGATATACCATATTGTTTATTCATTAACCTGTTGATGAAATTGAAGTTGCTTTTAGTTTCATGATATTACAAATAAAGCTACTATGATTACTGGTGTAAAAATTTTTGTATGGACATATACTTTGGTTTCTTTTGTTTTTTTACCTAGAAGAGATATGACTGTTTCATATGGAAGATTTTGGTTTAAATTTTTTAAATCTTCCAAATGGGTTTACAAAGTGATTTATACAATTGTACATTCTCACCAGAAAGTTAGGAGAATTCCAGTTGCACCACATCCTCACCAATATTTGGTTTGATCAGTCTTTAATTTTAGTCACCCTAATAAATATGCAATGGTGTTACATTGGTTTTATTTTTTAAATTCATTAAATGGCTAATAATATTAAATATCCTTTCATGTACATATATGTCACCCATATATCTTATTTGGTGAAGGATCTGTTCAAATCTTTTGCACATTTATTAAATATGTTATTTGTACTGCTATTGTAGTAGCCCCCACTTATCCTTAGGGGATAAGTTCCAAGATGCAGTGGGTGCCTGAAACTGTGGATAGT
>NW_012147841.1:927946-928543 GCF_000956105.1 Propithecus coquereli | reverse complement strand
GTATTAGCATGGTGTCCTGGAGCCAATCTCCAACAGATATTAATGGACTAGTATATAAAGAAATACAATTGATTTTCATAAATAAGTTTTTATAAATTTCTATAAATCAGGTCATATCTTACAAACTTGATATACTTACTTTTTCATATAGTAGCTTATTTGTATACTCCACCAGTCTTCTAAATTGATAATCTTATTAAAAATTTAAAAATTCATTTTTTTTCTTCTCATTTGGATGACTTTTATTTCACTTTCTTGATTCAGGGAAATGACTAGCTCCTCTGATGCAATGCTGAATAGAAGTGATAAGAGAAGATACTCTTGTCTTTTCTCTGACCCTAGATGGAAATTATTCCATCTTTCACTATTAAGCATAATATTTACTATAGGTTTTTCATGATTGTCTTCATCAGCTTTCTAAGGAAGTTTTCTTGTTCTTCTAGTTTACTGAGAGTTTTTGTCAGGAATGGATGGACATTGGATTTAGTTCAATGTGTTTCCTACCTCTATTAAAATGATAATGTGGTTTTTAATTTTTAATGTGATAATATGAAGAGTTACAATGATTTTTTTTTTCCTTAATAAACCAAACTTGTG
>NW_012147841.1:924793-925901 GCF_000956105.1 Propithecus coquereli | reverse complement strand
GTAACTAGATAAAAAAAATATGGAGCCACTATATCTCTGTTTAACCCTTCTGTTAAGTAATAGCTTTATCTTCGAATTTAGTAGTTCGTCCTTGAAAGATTTGGTAACCAGAGTTAGTTAAGAGATCTATAGAAGCCTTTTGAAAGACTTTTAACCCAAAATAAACTACCTGTTATTATATAAATCTGTTACCCCTGGCAACCAATCTCTGTACCTATAAAAACCCATGTGAAACTTTATTCTGGGCCTTGTGATTGATGGAGATATTACAAGGTCCCCTGAGTACCCTGCTTTTTGCCTTTTATCTTTATAAATCTATAAAACTATACCTTCATCTTTGAGTATTCATTTATTTCTGTTATTTTCCATTTTCTATTATTTTCTTATCCTTTGCAATGACCCCTACCTAAGGGGCCTGATTTTTTGCTGGGACTTCAGCTAACTCTCCCCCCCCCAAAAAGAAAACTTTAGTTCTCAGCTTCTTCGTGGGGAGGGAGAATAAAGGAATGGACCATATATCCAATGTTCAGTTGTTTCTGGGGGCTACCCAAAGCACTGGATTCTGTCTTGCCTGTCTTGGAGTGCTGACCAGACCCAGCATACTCTTGACATCTAAGGACAACTAAGAACAAAGACAGTGGTTTGCACTAGCACCATGATTTGAGATGCCTCAAAAATTTCTGGCTAGAAAGATTGGTGAGGGTATTCTCCTGTAGAATGTTAGTCTGTAAAGATGGGGACAGGTGATTGTTCTGTCTAATATGCAGATACTACCACAAAGGGTCAAGAAACATGAAGAAACAGGGAATTATGCCACAAGTAAAATTCAAGATAAATCATCAGAAACAAACCCTGATAAAACAGACATAAATAATTTAGATAAATCAAAATAACTGCCATAAAGACACTCAAAGAGGCCAAGAGAACAATGCATAGTGCATGAATAAAGTGAGAATTTCAACAAAGAGATAGAAAATATAAAAAAGTACCAAAGAGAAATCATGGAATTAAAGAATAAAATTGAAGAATATAATAACTGAATTGAAAATTCACTAGAGAGTTTTGATAGTAAACTTGATCAAGCAAAACTCAAAGTCAAAGATGGGTG
>NW_012147841.1:924297-924743 GCF_000956105.1 Propithecus coquereli | reverse complement strand
CACTATATCATTCCTGATATTGGCAAATTGTGTCTTTTCTCTTTTTGTCAGGATCAGTTTATCAAGATGTTTACCAATTTAATTGATTATCTCCAAGAACAAGTTTTTATTTTCATTAATTTTCTATATTGCTTTGCTGTTTTCCAGTTCACTGATATTCCCCTAGACATTTATTTCCTTTCTTCTGCTTTATTTTGGTTTCTTTTTATAGTTATTGGAGATGGGATAAATTTCATTTATTTGAGACTTCTTTTATAATGTGAGCATTTGATTCCATTAATTTCCCTTCAAATACTGATTTAGCAGTATTCCACAAATGTTGATATGTTTTTGTTTTCATTGAGTTCAAAATATTTTCTAATTTCGCTTTAGACTTTTTCTTTGATCCGTTAGTTATTTAGAATTGGGTTATTGAATTCTTAAATAGTGGCAATTTTCTAAAAATT
>NW_012147841.1:921589-922148 GCF_000956105.1 Propithecus coquereli | reverse complement strand
TTGTTTTGCACCCGTGCAGTTCCTCAAAGGTTATAATTATTCCTGATCCCAAAAGCAAATATCTTATTTGCATTTATATCAACTCTCAAAATGACATCTTTAAAGCCTCAATTATGTTATATATCATATGATTTAGGCATAGTTTTCTTAACTACTTTTCTAGAAGTAATTGATGCTTATATGAAAAACTTTTCTTGTAGCCTAAGTCATCTGTGCAGTCAGAACATATATTTTTTGGTAGGGAACTTAATCCTATTAAAACTCTACAGAAATGAAGTCTTATAATTCATGTAATACAATGCTGTAGTCTCAACCCCGCAGTTCTCACCTGCTTTGAAGGACAAAGCAAGGTCTACATGGAATCACGGGATGAGAGCTGATCAAAGAATGTCCGCCCAGAGACAGATACCTGTGGCTAAAAACAATTAGCCCAAGGGACAGTTCCTGCTTGACTTCTGATGACCTGTCTCTATCTGCAGTAACTAGATAAAAAAAATATGGAGCCACTATATCTCTGTTTAACCCTTCTGTTAAGTAATAGCTTTATCTTCGAATTTAG
>NW_012147841.1:919276-919657 GCF_000956105.1 Propithecus coquereli | reverse complement strand
TTCTTAGTGCTTACCATAAGGTAGCTACTTTTACAGGCACTACAGATAATGCAATAAACAGACATTTTTCTTAAGGAACTTATATTCTAGTGAAAAAGAGTGAATAAACAAAAATATAGCAGTACTATTCTATTATAGAAGGTCAGTGAAGGCCTGTCTTAAATGTTATATTAATATTTCAGCAAGACTTTAAGGAAAAGAATGAGGATTCAAGAAGTTACTGAGAGAAAAGACAGAGCATCAACTCTTATTAAATTGAAATGTTAGGATTGTCCGTGTCAGTCCGTGAATGTAAGGAGAACTACAGAGTTTAGTGTTGTAGATGGTTACTCAGTGCAATGTGTAACCTGAGTTCATCTAGAATGGCTATAATCAATTTTT
>NW_012147841.1:918661-919050 GCF_000956105.1 Propithecus coquereli | reverse complement strand
TGCACAATTATAAAATATATCAAGTAATATCAAAAATAACATTTATTAGATACTTCTGATTTGATAGATTGCAATAATATGGTAGCAATTTTGGCAACTGAAATTACTGCTCAACCTGGTTCATACTGAAATCATACTAATTCTTTATATGAAAGGCCATACGCTATTCAATTAACTCAGTGGATAATAAAAATTTTTGAGCCGTTCTAAGTGACCAAGGACTCTAATTAGCAACAAATCTTTTCTGAAAGTACAGCAAAACTACAGGGTTTTTATTTTCAACTCAAGACTTCTGACTGAATAAAATGGTCTTTTGTTCGTTTTTTTTGGTCTGCTACAAAATTATGCACAGAGGGTGCTAAAAATATTGGGTTTGGGTGAATTCAAGT
>NW_012147841.1:918046-918453 GCF_000956105.1 Propithecus coquereli | reverse complement strand
ATGTGAATGCAAAATGGTATGGGAAACAGTAAGGAAGTTCCTCCAAAAATTAAAATTAAAACTACCACGTGGTCCACCAATCCTACTATTGGGTATATATTCAAAAGAATTAAAATCAGGATCTCGAAGACATATTTATTCCCATACTCATTAAACAATTTTTCGCAATTGTCAACATGTGGGAACAAACTAAATGTCCATTGAAGGAGAAATGGTTAAAGAAAATTTAATGTATACACAGAATCAAACATTATTCCACCTTATAAAAGAAGGAAATCCTAACATATGTGACAGCATGGATGAACCTTGATGACATTATGCTTAGTGAAATAAGCCAGTCCCAGAAAGAGAACACTGTATAATTTCACTTATATTAGATATCTAATATAGTCAAACATATGGAAGCA
>NW_012147841.1:907763-908081 GCF_000956105.1 Propithecus coquereli | reverse complement strand
TGGATCAAAGGATAGGGATGATCACTATCTGTTGTAAAAGATTCATGTTTCCTAAAATCAGAGGTCCTTTTCTGTAATGCAGCTCACAGAGTTTATAAGTGTCATGAAGTCCTCCTTGTTTCATTCTGTAGGAACAGGGACTTGGAGATTCAAATGTTATGCTCTGGCTACTGATAATGCTATGAGTGATAAGCCAGTCTTTGTCACTGACTCTAGAGTCACATGTCTTCTTCCAACATCCATGACACTATGTCAGGCTAACTTGTTACCTTGCAAGTGGAGTACACTCTCACAATCCTCACAGTTCTTTTTTTTTTT
>NW_012147841.1:905401-906274 GCF_000956105.1 Propithecus coquereli | reverse complement strand
TATTTCCATATCTATCTCTTAGCCTGTATTCTTGGAAGAGTAACCAGTTTTCATCACCCATCCAGATTTCTTTCCATTGTTCAGCTTTCAACAACTCTAAATAGAAGGCTAAAGAGAGATACATTTCAGTGTTGCCAATTCCCATGCAGTTATATGTACAACATATGTACTTATGTTTACATTTAGTGATTTTTTTCTCTAGCATCAGATAAAGATCATGTCCTGTCTTTTGTTGACATGACTGCATGTTAAACAAGTTTATGTGCGTGCATGTAGGCATACACACACACACACACACACACATACTTCACCATTTATAAAAAATGATCGATGAAACACCATGTGTGTATATACATGCATATATATAAATTTCATATATACACATGTATATAGAAATATTCAATAGAAAAAATTCTCCAGGTATATGCCAATTGAAGAGTTTCAATTTTGCATGGTATTTGAAATAGTAATTTCCAACTTTGTATGTACATGGTATTTGAAATAAACACACAGCAATTTTTCTCTTTAAGGCATCATTCTATATCATTTACCTCACTTCATGGTCCTTTGGACATTGAGTTGTGATCTCCACTTTCCAGTTTCATAACATTTATTTTTTTTCCAATTTCTATAATTCCCTTGACGATTTTAAAGGTCATAAGGCCAGATTGCTCAGTTTCAAGTGCCACATCATTCTTTCACACATGCTGTCTCTACAAAAAGAAGTTGTACCTGTCATATGATCAGGTGTATTGGATCAACTCTGCAGTTTATTCCTTCCTCTCATATCTTCTTATTCAGAGCCCATGACCTTTCCTCTGTGAGAAATTACTTAAGCTTTCTTCCAAGTACCAAACAATGTTGTCTTAAGCT
>NW_012147841.1:894742-895658 GCF_000956105.1 Propithecus coquereli | reverse complement strand
CCTGGGCAACAGAATGAGACCCTATTGTCCTCCCCCTCTCCAAAAAAAATGAAAAGAAACTTTTCAGGCTTTATATTATTTCTGCTTCAATATGTATTGTTATTTTAACTTCAATGTCTACTGTATACCAATACCAAATTCATGACAACACATAACAAGCAGTAACTATAAAATACATGATCATTTTGTAATACTGTACTTCACATGATGAATTAAAACACAATAATATAAAGCAAAAGTTTAGATTTCAGAGTTAAAATGTAAATTCATTTTGTAAAAAAGAAAGTAGGTATGTTTGGGTTTCGGGTTTACTTGTACTAGTGAGACTCCAGTATCTTTGGTGCCCCAAACATATCTATACCACTAAAGTGTCAAAAAAAAAAAAAAAAGCTATCCTCACGACAATTTTCTTATGTACTAGTTATTTTCATAGTTAAATTCTCATATAGTTCAAGTTTGAAAATAGTAATTTTACTAAAATTATTATTGTCACTATATTTGTGAAATATTTGCGTAATCTGACAGTGTAATTAGCACTTCACAGAACATATGATGTCAGTGTCTGTGAGCCAACTAACTAAATAATAATTAAAATTGGAAACTCATAAAAGAGAAATAAAAGGTAAAGTTCTTTTTAATGTATAAAAAAATTTCTATTAAAGAAAAGGGAGGTGAGAGTAGATATGTTTTCTATGTCAAGGGTGGAATTGTTAATTCTGACTCTGTCAGTTTAAGCAAAGTAGAAAATATAAAAGTCATCTCATGGTTTCAGTAAAAAAAACCTAACCTGTAATCCAATTATTTTGAAGTTTGAAGCAAAGATATTTGGAGTATATTTTTATGTTGTTTTATTTTTTCAGATAATATTCTTATCAATGTCAGAACATATTTTGATTTCAACTCAAATTTTTCAATT
>NW_012147841.1:894342-894692 GCF_000956105.1 Propithecus coquereli | reverse complement strand
TGAGCTGTGCTTTCTTCTTTCAATGTCTCCTGTCATCTCACATCCTTTGAACCCAGATTTCTAGCTAGTTAACTTCTCCTTGTCTTTCAAAATCTACCTTGGGCACGATTTTCTTGAGAAAAATTCCCTGTCATCATTTTAACTGACTTTCTTTATGTTCTCAAAGCACCCCATGTCATAGTAGTTTACTTTTTATTCCTATAAGGAACATTTCTTATTGCTTTTCCCATGTGTAAGTGTCATCAAATTTTCTTGTTATAAATGTCCCTGGAATCTAATCCAAATGGTCTAATATATGGATCAATAAATAGGTTTTCTTATGTTTATTTTTAATGGTCAAGTAACAATAT
>NW_012147841.1:881932-882497 GCF_000956105.1 Propithecus coquereli | reverse complement strand
CAGCCTTTCAAAACTGACTACAATAGAAAAGAATTATGAACTCAGAAGAAAGAATTAGGAAAGATCAGTTTTTTGCCTGCCTTCCTACCTCCCTTTCTTCCTTGCTTCCATTTTTGTCTAAATATAATTGTCTTACTTGAACAGTAAGATAGTTACTTACATTGTTACAGTTGCATTTATAGTTACAGTTACTTACTTACATTAAACACATTGAAGAAAAGAGAATAGTCATTATCTTTTTAAAGAAGTACACTCATCCAGAGTGACCTGCTATGGAAATTTTAGCTTATGAAGTTGAAAACTCTATTCATTGACACTGTAGTCTAACACTGTAGTAGGTGTATTTCACACTTGACTCATATCAGCACCTGCCTTCCAATAATTGTTTAGTAGCAGTTAGAATAGTATTTTTCAGAAACTAGTATAGTCTCTCATATCTTTGTCTTCCTCATTCATTTTGATAGACTAGTAATTTATTAATAAATACTTGTCCTTTCTAGGGAAGAATCCGAAAAGGCTTAATTGTCCTTTTAGTATGTTAGTTCCTAGTTTTGAGGTTGTTCAA
>NW_012147841.1:879916-880474 GCF_000956105.1 Propithecus coquereli | reverse complement strand
TACATGTAATTCCTTCTCACAGAATATTGGAGATTTATTCCAAGTCATTTAAACCAGCAGTCCCCGACATTTTTGGCACCAGGGACCAGTTTCATGGAAGACACTTTTTCCGCAGACTGGGGTGGGGGCAAATGGTTTTGGGATAATTCAAGCATGTTACATTTATTGTGCACTTTATTTCTATTATTATACATTGTAATATACAATGAAATAATTATACAACTCACCATAAAACAGGATCAGTGGAAGCCCTGAGCTTGTTTTCCTGCAACTAGATGATCACATCTGAGGTTGATAGGAGACAGTGACACCCAATGCGTGTTGCTTATATCCAGTCCACTCTGTAATCTTGTTGTGGTTGCTGTCACTGCAGAAAACCCTGTTTTAGAAAGATAGGATGTTGGAAATGCAAGCAGGCTTTTCAGTGCTTTTGTGGCAAGATATTTTGCCTTGACTTTAATCCAGAACATGCAGAGATATAAAGTTGTCTCAAACACACTTTTAAGGCCACCATCATTTGCAATCTCAAGAAGTTAATCCTCTTCTAGCATAAAGTTA
>NW_012147841.1:877906-879866 GCF_000956105.1 Propithecus coquereli | reverse complement strand
TTTTATATCTGATAGTAGAGATTGTTCAGAAAATTATTAGCTTAAGTATTAAAAGTAAAAAGTTGGTTTCAAACGTAAAAAAATAACTTATGTGAGGCTGTATCACTTTGAAATATATTTCACAAAAGACCAATGGTATAAAGTATAGATTTGTAAGAGATGAACTTTTTATTTTCTGGAAAAATATAGCTAAAAGTCACTGTTCTGTGACAGTATATAGGTAACTGTTATACTATGTAGTAAGCAGAAGCAGTTTGAAGTACATTGTGCCCATTTCACCAAAAGTCACCTTAATGATCAATAGCAATCTCTATCCTTCTTGATGGTCTTAGCAGAAAGATTAAAAGCCAAAATATGTGGTGACCGAACTGTGCTGTTACATACACTAGAAATCCCCTGAAAACAGTCTGGTATAATACTGACAAGGAAAGTCTTGCCTTGGCTCCGATATCCACAATCAGTCCCACTGAAACATTTTTAAAAGGCTACCGAGATAAGCTTTTCTACCTAAGAGCTTTTTCACACATTTTTTTCCCTCCATGTAGCATAATTTTGCTCTTGATATTCATGTTCCTCTGCTTAAAGATAATTTCTTTGTTTTTTGTTCCCCAGATGATGCTCTCTAAATACTATCTTTCCCTCTTTTTCCATCCAATTTCCCTGACTTATTTTTTGTATCATATATCACAGACATTATTTTGTTTATTTGTTAATTATTCTGTATTTCTTTTTCTTCT
Source organism: Propithecus coquereli (assembly GCF_000956105.1). Classification (NCBI taxonomy): domain Eukaryota; kingdom Metazoa; phylum Chordata; class Mammalia; order Primates; family Indriidae; genus Propithecus; species Propithecus coquereli. Next base: position 879,129 of record NW_012147841.1, on the reverse strand, counting down.
CATTCTCTAGTGGAGCAGGGATTTTTATATGCTTTCTTCATCACAGTATCCTTCATGTTTAAGGAGTGCTTGAAAAGGAATAGCTACTCAACAAATATTTGTTGAAAAAAGAAAGAAAGAAGGAAGAAAGTAAGGGAGGGAGAGAGGGAAGGAAAAAGGGAGGAAGGGAAGGTAAGGTTATGGGCAAAATACTTTTTAGCCCCAAAATACATGTCATTGTGGAGAGAACCCAAACACATTCTGACTCATGCTTTTTTTCTCTCATTTTCACGTTTTCTCTGTGTCTCATGCCTGGCCTCTTATGATTATTTATGCTCTTGAAGTAATCATGATTTTTTTTCTATAGTCTCTGATTTTGATGGAAAAACTAACTTTTTGCATAAGTTGAAGCTGAAAGGACACTCTCTTTTGTGTGTTAACCCCCTCTGCATTGGATAAAAATAAGTACATTGAAATAATTCCATGTGGCACAATAAGCTGTGCCCTTTTGAGGGCAGTAAAGTGGACTTTCCTATTAATTTTTTATGTATCATAAAGCCTGTAGTAATACTGTGTATAAAACACAATATTGATAATAATTATTACTAACACATTAATTCAGTTGCTTTAAATAGTGCGATTTACCCACCTGAAAACAAAAGCGTATCTCATGATAATCACTGAATTCCACTGATACAGGGGTTAAGTCTTTGGCGACATTTGTGTTTTAATTTATTGTTTAATCAGGAAGCTGTCCATACCTGTGACAAAATTTAAATTAAAATAATTAGCCTGGGTAGATTTTCATTCTTTTACATTAGTTTAGAAAATATAAGGATGTAGACATTGATTCATTTATCCCCCAGGTAGACTAAATTTTACATTTTTCTAACACAACCTAACAAATTTGTATGGCATGCCTAATATTAGGTGTTTTATTAGACACTGGGGTAGTTAAATGGTGAATAAAGCATGAGAATAATAGCTAACATTTATTGCATATTTACTATATGCCAGTCACTGTTCTAAGTACTTTGCTTGTATTAATGGATTTAATCTTTGGAAAGGAAAGTAAGATTTTCTTTTCTTATTACCTCTTTTGAAGTTATCTATCTCAAAATTCAATCTTATTTACTATTCAAGTTAGTATGGATATCTCCTGATCCTGTCCCGAATCTCAGAAAACATGCACATATGCACACACACTCTTTCTGCTCTCAACGTTATATATTATTGTTGTTGTT
>NW_012147841.1:875385-875926 GCF_000956105.1 Propithecus coquereli | reverse complement strand
TGGGTCACGAATCCATTGCTTCCCAATTCAGGGATCTTTTGTGGTTGAAAGTAATGCTCAAACTCTTTTGAAAGCTGAGATAGGTGATGATGCACCAGCTGGGAGAAAGAAGGGTCTGGCTTAGTCTCTTTCAAAATCTCTGCTAATGTTTGAAACATGTCAAAAATCCCAGTGTTCACTCATCACCCCCATAATTCCAATTTGGCTTTGAATGCACCCATGTTATATGCTGACTTGAATACAATTGTTGTTCTCCCCTGAAGTGACAGCCCACTTGGTCCTGGTGGATTATCTTTTTTCTTTGCCTAGGCCAATATCTAGAAGAGTTCTCCAAAATTTTCTTCTAGAATTCTTATGGTTTCATGCCTTACATTTAAGTCTTTTATCGTCTTGAATTAATTTTTGTGAGTGGTGAGAGATATGGATCCTGTTTCAGGCTTCTGCAAGTGGCTATCCAATTTTTGTGGATTATCTTTTTGATGTGCTGTTGAATTCAGTTTGCTAGTATTTTATTTAGGATTTTTGCATCTATGTTCATGAG
>NW_012147841.1:871595-871905 GCF_000956105.1 Propithecus coquereli | reverse complement strand
AAAAAAGATTTATATCCAGCTGTGGCCAAATTATAGCTCATAGCTTTAACTTGTCCTTGTATGAATCCAATATTGCAAAGAGAACAGCTGCATGGACAATATTGCACTTTCTTATTAACCATGCAGAGTTAAAAGCTGCTAGAGAGGAGGTTTTTATCTTAAAGTGATGCCTGACTGCAGCACTGAGGTTAATTTACTTAAATTGCAAATCATGTGTATAGCATTAGATCTCTCGTAGTCTGATGATAAGATCTAAATTATTGTTGATACTCCCAGAGGGTATCATCCCTAATGGTCCAAACAGTTAGGA
>NW_012147841.1:867858-869237 GCF_000956105.1 Propithecus coquereli | reverse complement strand
CATAGGTTCCAGGGATTAGGATGTGAACATCTTTGGGGGGACATTATTCTGCCTACCACACAAACTAAAATAACATTTATACTATTTAAAGAAACAACAATGGAAAATTATTAACATGGTATTAAACATGTGGTTTGAAGCAAATTAAAAAGCAACAACAAAACAATTCAAACTTGTAGTAACAGAGTAGAATGGTGCTTACCTGGTTACCAGGGACATGGGAGTCGGAGAAAAGGGAAGATGTTAGTCAAGAGTACAAACTCTCAGTTATAAAATGAAAAAGTTCTAGAGACTGAATATACAGAATGGTGATGATAGTTAATAATAATGTATTGTACACTTGAAATTTGCTGAAAGAATAGATCTCAAGTGTTCTCACTACAAGAAAAACAAAAACAAATAGGTGAAGTGATAGATACATTAACAAGCTGGACTGTGTTATTGTTTCACAATGTATACATAGATAAGAGCATCATGTTGTACTCCCTAAATGTATGCAATTTTTATTTGTCAATCATACCTCAATAAAGCTGGGGAGAAGTAAAAACAAAAACTTGTACTCATGAATTATCAATTATTAAATGTTACTTAAAATGCATTGAAGAAGCAAGGTCACTTACAGAAAAATACATTAAATAATCATTCTATAATGCAGATAATAGAGATTGAAATTATCATTTGTTACTTATAATAATCATTAAAAATTGAAGTATACAGTTCTGGAAAGCACCTGATTTTAACAGCTAGACAAGCAAAGCTTACTAAATACTATTAGAAAACTGAAGTCTGATAATTGTCAGGAAAAAGATGGCCATACTCAAAACTGTTAGATTGAAATCATAAAAATGAAGCTGAATCAAAGGCAAAGATGGAGGAAGAGGCCAAAACTGAAGAAGAGAAGGAAGGAGTAGAAGACAAGGAAGACAAGAAAGAGGGATAGGAGGAGAATAAAAAGAGGTCACAGAAGCAGTATTGGCAGAAGAATGAAAAAGAAGAGTAAATGGCAGCATCAAATCTAGAGAAAATATATAATGATACAAAAGACAAAGATTATTTTCTTGTACGTTTATTTCATATTGAACAATAACATGAATAAACTAACAATAAATAGAGGGAAGATAGTGAGAAAACTGTAGCTTCCTCTAATATCTTTAGGCTAAAGCTAGGGATTGTAGAACTAATTTTAAGTGCAGGTTAGTGGTTACTGTAGATAACTTCCACATTGTAATTTATAGAGAGAGGAGAATTGTTCATGTATCTAATATAAAGGCACTGAAAAGATAATGGACAAGTAAGAGTTGAAGAAAGGAGAACCATAGTAACTTCTGATGAATGCTGTACTCACAGAAAGAACACTAGAGGAATTCAGCAGAAATCTA
>NW_012147841.1:864596-866378 GCF_000956105.1 Propithecus coquereli | reverse complement strand
ACAGACAATACTGAATAATGACAACTGTGACGTTAGAGGTGCTACAGACAGTTGAAAATGCATTGTTTTAACAGGTGAAAAAGAGAGCTCCACTTCAGGAGAGGAGTTGCCTTTGTTTAGGACATATAGGGATGGATGTATAGGGATGGAAAGTGAGGCTCTGAAAGCACTGACTAAAAGAAAAAATAAAATTAACCAAAGGAGTTAGCTAAATTGCTCTGCATAAGGAATTTACACTTAGATGGAGAATGGAAGAGCACAGGAGAAATGGGTGTTGGAGATGTGTTATGGTAGAGGGGGGTTGGGTAGGAGGGTGAGAGGGTGGGCAGTATGAAAGCAGGAATGAGCAATGGTAGGTAGAGACCACTGGCCAAATTAAATTCCCAGAGATGGCATGGCCACAGGTAGTATAAGATTGGAAATGTCAAATATGCAATTTTATTTTTTGTATGACCAGTTTCCATGGCATAATATGCAATTTTAATTTGTCACATTTCTGGAACATAAACTATGAGTCTCTGAACTCCCAGTAAGCCTAACACTCACACTGGTAATAATTTAAGGCATAAAGGCATAAAGGGGCAAACAGACTAGTGAATGTTTTTTTGTATTCTGTCCTCCATTTCTGATGCTCATGCTAATGTAGCACACTTTTAGCTATACGAAGAGTGAATCCAGCAGGTTCAGTTTATGGCCATCACCAACATAAATAGGTATTCACCACTGAGCTAAAGAGTTGCAATAAAGCTGCAGCAGCTTGTAGCTTGGGAATGATTCAGGACAGTATATGGCCCAGCCTCCTTTCTCAAATGCATTAGTCGGAAGTGAGTTTAGAAAAGGGGAAGACAACATCTGGATTACAGTGACACAACCACTTATTCACAAATGGAGGATGATGTCGTTATGCCAGGAATTCCTATCTACATTGATATGCAGTTAAAATTAAAAACGTCTACAATGCCATTTAGAACCTTTCCAAATAGAACTTCAAACTAGGGCCATCACAGTATAATAAGATGTAAGTATTAAATTGCTCAACCATAAAGAGGTAACTTTCTGGCTGCAAATAGGTAACTCTGACTGAGGGTGAGAGGTAGGTGCAAGACAAGGGGGCATGGAGATGAGAGTAATGTCGAGAGGAATATGCTTTATATTTTGAGATTCGGGAAACAACCAAAGATGAGAAGACATTTGAGCCATGTTCTTTCACATGCAATAATCCACCTGTCCAGTGATACTTTTTTAGTCACTTAAAGGCTGGTGTGTTTATAAACCCTGCCGCCTTCTACAAATGCCCCATCTGCAGTAATGCCAGGCAACTAGCCAAGGGCAGAGAGCATCTGAAGAACACATTGTATCCCAAAGTAGCACACAGAAAATCACGTCATCTCAAATTCTGACTAATATACAAAAATAAGCAGCAATACTTAAGATGAGAAAAACAACCATACTGTTGCTGAATTCTGAGCAAGGAAATTAGAAACTTTCTGCATCTCAAGACTGACGGGAAATTTTTAAAAAGCCCAGCATAATTAAAATACCAAGTGCAACAGCTGAAAACATCAAGTTAGAATGAAACCCAGGAGGGTAAGACAACGTGCAGGAAAACGAGCATAAGAGGCGGTAGTCACGAATAAACTAATTATCCTACTGCTGTACAGAGTTATTACTCACATGTTCATTAAGAGATACCAAGAATTACCATCAGGCCTATTACATGTGTTATTATCTGTATATTATTTGTATATTTCTTTGTATATTAGGTCTATATGTATTAGAACT
>NW_012147841.1:862928-864255 GCF_000956105.1 Propithecus coquereli | reverse complement strand
TTAGCTATATGGCTTACTACTGCCAATGAGATCTTAGCAAGTGTAATATAAGCAGAAGTTCAGTATGCACTGTCATGGACTGAATGTTTATGGATCCCCAAAACTCATGTTAAAGACCTAACCCCCAATGTGACTATATTTGGAGATAGGGCCTTTGTGGAAGTCATTATGGTGAAATGAAGTCATAAGGGTGGGGCCATGATCCCAGAGGATTAGTGTTCTTATAAAAAGAGATATGAGAGCTTACTCTTTCTCTGTCTCTATACAAGCACCAAGAAAAAGGACACGTGATGACGTAGAGAGAAGGAGGTCTTCTGCAAGCTAGGAAGCAAACCCTCTCCAGAAGCTCCTGCAGCTGGAAACTTGTTCTTGGACTTCTAGCCTCCAGAATTGTAATAAATTAATTTAGGTATTTAAACCTCCCAGTCTATGGTATTTGTACGGCAACCTGGGCTGACTAAGGCATGCACTTTTCCATGACTTAGGATTTTCCTTCTAAGTACTCAATCAGACTATACGGGAATCCAGATTATCCTACTGTGTATAGAGGATATATGGAGAAGCCCTGGAGTGTGAGATTCCATATGAGGAGAGAGGATATGTGGAAGAAAACTGAAAATCGAACTTTCATCTTCCCCAGTCAAGCTTCTAGCCACATGCAACCACATGAGTGGCCCATCCAGCACAACATAGAGCACAAGGCCCATCAAGCTTACCCAAAAGCAATATAACGAATATTCAATCATTGTTGTTTTAAGCTACTAAGGTTTGTAATTGTTTATTTTGCAGCAATTGTTAAATAAAATAAGCAAGTGTCCTGAAAAGGAAGGTGTGTTTGGGAACATGCTAATAGTTCAGTAGTGATGAAAAAATAAAATGGTAAGGTAAGAGAGAGATGTAGTTCATTAGGGTTATTGTCAAGGAAACAATTTATAATTGACTTCTCAATAGAGTATTTGGTATGATGCAATGTTCTTTATTATTAAGCAGTAAACACAATTTATGTATGAATAGATATTTGGATCTGTTCGTTCACTGTGTTAGAAAAGAATCATAATCCAGATATCTAGAGACACTGCTTTCAAGAAATACTTGAAGGGAATTTGGTTAAAAAGATGTGACTCCAGACTTTCCCAACATCCTCCTCCGCAGCAAGTTAGAAAGAGCATCACTCCCATCCTAACAGGAAAAACTCGACTTATCTACATTGTCATAAATTTACGTAATCCATCAGGGACTTAGCGTCACAGGTCAAGGAAGACATAGGACATCTTAAAAAAAAGTGAGTATCTCAAAGGGGAGTCACTGGTCACCTGTAGCAACAGGA
>NW_012147841.1:862553-862878 GCF_000956105.1 Propithecus coquereli | reverse complement strand
CGTGGCACTAGCCTGAATACTTGGGTTTGATGGAGAACTTCAGAGTCTATTTCAATTTCATCAAATCTCCTAGACCACTGTCCATGTATAAATGGACACATGCAACAGAACAGTGGTGGATGGGGCCAGGTGTGGAATATGTGTTGGTTATGGCAAAACTTTTATACTCTGCTATTCGTGAATTTTTGTGTATCTAATTCATGATATGGAGCATTCTTCTAAAGGAGAGTAGGTGTTTCTCACTGACCAAGGTAAGTGTAGTTTTGCTTCAATATTGCATGAATGACTTTAATGTTTTAATGCAGATTTTATGCTCATTAGCAGA
>NW_012147841.1:861743-862149 GCF_000956105.1 Propithecus coquereli | reverse complement strand
GAAATAAGAATACAAATTACCAATAAATGTTGATACTGAATCTCCCAAAGCACAAATTACTTGAAGCAATATTTCAACTCATTTTAAGATGATTTGTTGTAGCCAATTAACTAAGTTACTCTTTATCCCCTGGAAAACATATATATTTAAAATAATGAAACCTAAATTTGAATCCTGTCTCAGCAATTTGCTATTTATTTGTTCTGATAAAGTTAATTAACTTTATAAACCTCAATTTTCTCATCTTTTATGGGATATTTTAAAGAGAAAATGAAAGAAAACAAGTAAAATTCTTTACACAGATCCCGGATTATTGTTAAGTTGCCTTGTTATTGTGGAGGAAAAGCATTTTTAACCTTTCCATTTTTTCTAGAAAAAGTTACTTTCTCTGTACAACTCTTGTCAT
>NW_012147841.1:849098-852183 GCF_000956105.1 Propithecus coquereli | reverse complement strand
ATGCAAAGAAACTGAGCATCTTTCACACACATGCATGGATGTATGAGAAAACTGAGTGGAGTTCAGGGTCTCATAAAACAGTGACTCCCACTAACTTCCACTGATTTTGATTGAGAGCCAGAAGAGTGTCATACTGGGAATAAAGGCGGACAGGAAACATACCGGCCTTTGTTGGGACTGAGTCAGCAGTGAATGATCTCATTGCCAACAGGGTTCAGAGGATACACTAGTGCCAATGACTCGACAATTTGCTAGAAGTAAGCTTCCATCATCTCTGCAGCATAACAACATCGTACTAGGTCTCATTTTTTGTCTAAATATTTTTACCCCGTGTCTTGCGTTTAATAAAAAATGACTATGCATATCACAGGACAATGGAATGGGATATGGTCGACACCTAAAGAATTACATAAATGGATCCAGGGGGGATCCAGATGCTGATGTTAAACAGTATCAGTATCAGTACCTCCTCCAGACCCAAGTATATTACAAAGAAGAAAACATGAAGAGAAAAAAGAAATGCAGATTAGAGACATCAAGGAAGGATTGACAAGCATAATTCTTTACTGACTGAATTAGCCACGAATACTGTAGAAACGATTCCAAAGGAAATCACAATCATCTATGTAGATTAACACATTGTTCACAGCACAAACAGTATTGGTATCACTGAACACATGAACATCTTACTCTTCTGCTGCAGTCTTTCTTTGTTTGTACCTTTTATAAAGATTGTATACTTTCATATTCAGTGTTCTGAATTTAGCCTCATTTGCTGCTTTCTTCACAGCTGTCTTCCAGGTTCTTTTTAATTCCTGGAAAGGACCAAACAGTTTTGTTTCTGTGTGTGGAGGTGAACCTGAAAACGTGGTTGGGTGGAGAAAGGAGGTGAGAATCCTGAGGGCAGGAAGCCCTTCTTCACCTTCCGGGGCAAACTCATTTCCACTCTCTAGGGACTTCTTCCCCACAATGGGCATACCTTCCAGGCGACAGTTATGGGACCTCAAGCCTCTAGTCATGATTCTTCTAAGTCCTCCTTCACGTTTCCTGACTTTCAAATAGATTTGAGAAAAGACGTTTAAGAAGTAATGATTGCACACCAACATAAATATACTTAATGCTGCTGAACTGCACACTTGAATGTGGTTAAGATGGTTATTATTATGTGATGAATATTTAGCTACAGTGAAAATTTTTTAATTTGAAAAGGAAGTAATTATGTTCAATTCTCCTAGTTACATAATCTGTAACTTTTTGCTACCTTCTCCTCCTTGACATTCGGCTGCACATTTTCCTGCCTCCTTTATATTTCACTTTCCCTTCACTGACACCAGCTTCATTTAGGGCGATTTGAACATAATGCAAAACACTCTCACTAATAACTTAATTCCCAGGAATGAAAATCCCATGTAGATATTATATGATTGTGATCTTTTAAGACCTGAAAGTTTTATTCCTCACCAAAGCTAAGATACACAATGAAAGTCCTGTAGCAAATGCATGTCATTTACCTCAGAAATTTCTATGTTGTTCACTGAAGTAACATCATTCAACTTCTCTGCAGAATTTTCTTTTTCCAGTATCTGCACATAGGATAGAAAAAGAAAATATACTGGGATTTCAGTAGAAAAACTAGGTGATCTGCTAAAAAGATGAAATGACAACCACACGTATCCTACAGTTACCACTATGTTTCATGGGAAATTGGTTGATCTAGTTTGGGGCTAGGAGAAATGTCAAGCACATAAGGGAATGAGGAACAAAGACACACCATGAGGCATGAATATTTTCATGCCTTCCACAATCTTCCTGTTTACAAGACAACAGAATAGGTGACTGGATGGGAAGGGGAAAATGAAGAAGGTAGAAAGTTGCTCAAATCAAGCAGCTCAACAGAACTTTTCTTAACAGAATATTTTAAAAACAGAATATTGAAAAAAACTTCCTCTCAATCCCATTGAAAATTCTTTCTCCAGCATTAAGAGGAATAGGGATTGTTTGATGTGGGTAGATAATCTTCCTTTATCTCTCATATATTTTCTCAGTTGGGGGAGTGCTAAATGATGTAATAATTACCCAGTTATAAAAATAAAACATAGTTCCTGTTCCCTTGGGAAAAAGGAGACAAGTGGAATCAATATCTTGAAGCATTTCTTTAAGGACTTGTAACAAAAGATGAAACATGGCTTAAGCAGCATGATATTGAAGACAAAGACAATCAAAGCAATGGCTACGAAGAGGTGGAAGTGATCCCGTCAAAGCAAAAGTAAACTGGTCAAGAGCGAATGTCAGCCAGGTGCAGTGGCTCACACTTGTAATCTCAGCACGGTGGGAGGTGAAGGCAGGAGGATTGTTTGAGGTCACGGTTTGAGACCAGCCTGGGCAACATCCCAATTCCTGTCTCTACAAAAAAAGTGAGAAAAATTAGCCAATCAGTCAGGGTGGTGTGCACCTGTAGTCCCAGCTACTCAAAAGGCTGAGGCAATAGGATTGCTTGAGCCCAAGAGTCCAAGGCTACAGTGAGCTATGATAATGCCACTTCAGTCCAGCCTGGGTGACAAAGCAAGACCCTGTCTCTGGAGAAATATCAAAAACAAACATCATGGGAACAATTGTTTTGGGATTCTAAGGCATTTTGCTTGTTAACTTTCTGGATAGCCAAAGAATGATAACATCTGCTTATTATGAGAATGTTTTAAGAAAGTTAGCCAAAGCTTTAACAGAAAAATGCCTGGGAAAGCTCTACCAGAGTCCTTTTCTACCGCGACAATATCCCTGCCCATTCCTCTCATCCAACAAGGGCAATTTTGTAAGAGTTTCACTAGGGAATCATTAGGCATCCACCTTACAGTCCTCATTTGGTTCCTGACTTCTTTTTGTTTCCTAATCTTAAAAAAAAACTCTAACAGTCATCAAATTTTTTTTTAGTTAATAATGTAAAAAAGACGGCACTAATATGGTTAAATTCCTAGGACCTTCAGTTCTTTAGGGATGGACTAAATGGCTGGTATTTTTGCTTACAAAAGTGTCTTGAACTTGGTAGAGCTTATGTCGATAAATATACATTTTTATGTTGTTTACTTAA
>NW_012147841.1:834318-837851 GCF_000956105.1 Propithecus coquereli | reverse complement strand
GAATTCTAATAAAATTGAAGCAAGAACAAACATAGAATTTATGGTGAAGCTTGGGTAGAACAATGGTGGACTCATTGATTCTTTACGAAAAGTTTATAGGGACAATACCCCAAAGAAATCATCAGTTCACAAATGGATAACTTGTTTTAAGAAGGTATGAGATGATGTTGAAGATGAAGCTGCACATCAATTTATGAGGAAAAAAATTATGCTCTTTGTATCATAGTTGAATAGGACTGGCATTACCAGCAGAAACAATAGCCAACACCATAGGTATCTCAATTGGTTCAGCTTACACAATTCTGATTGAAAAATTAAAGTTTTGCAAAATTTCCATTCAATGGGTGAAAAAAGTGTTGTACCTCTATCAATGGCAGACAAGATCAGAACTTTTAATGGAAATTTTAAACAAATGGTATCAAGCAGCAGCAGCTGTAGCTGCTGCACCCTTGAGTTCCAACTCTGGCTCTGTCTTGGGCTTGCCATGGCTCTGGTGGAGCTGGAGGAGGGGTCTGCATCCTCCAGAGCAGCAGTGGCAGTGGCTGGCTCCTGGCCAGGTGTTGGCACTGCCACCTGCTGCCTCCTAGTTGCTCCTGAACTCCCCTCTCTATCAGCTTCTTACTTGGTCTCAATATGTCTCAAGATGGCAGCCAGTGTGGGACCAATGTTTCAATATTGGAAGTATTTTGATTTGCTGCTGTACTCCAGTCCTGTTCAGGGGTCCTTCTTGCCACTGAACTCTGTTCATCCCACGATGAAGAAATTCTGTGGCTCTCAGATTTCTGGAGAAATCTCTGCTTCCAGTTCTGCTTCACTGGAGCCTGGCTGCACTTGGTTCTATTAAGGGGCAGCTGACTCAATGGAGGAAGGGTCCTGACACAGCCTAAACCATTCGTGGGCTCTTCACTGGCTCCCCCAGCCCCTGCTGGTCTGTCATCTCTGCCACATTGTAAGAAGTCACCACCTCAGAGGATACATTTTATCTCCTGTAATATATCTGTTTCCCTGCTGAATACGTCTGTGTCTGGCTGCATTTGCATGTCTACATGTCATGAAAAATAATTGTCTTCAGATCTCAGTTCCAGAAACACAGCAGTAAAAAATCATTCATTCCTTGGCCTCTAAGCTTCTGGAAGTCTTCTGGAAGCATCACCAAGTTGTGAATGGAGAACCCTGTAGGCTCTTAGATGGAATATAACTGCTACTCCTCCTGGACATAGATTGAGGTCCCAAATCTGCTAAAGGCCAGAAAAGGGACGGGAGCTCATTCCAACTTGTATGTTTTGTACACACCAATTTCAAGTTTTTATCTGCCTCTGACAGCTGCCTCTCCCTTTGTGCCAGCTAAAATTTTTTTATTCTCGGCTTCCTGAGATGGGAGAGAAATGCACATTATCCAGTAGCCCAGGTGGAACACTTCCTTTCTTCCCTGCCAGCATCTGAAGGTTGAGATTCAAAGGTTCCCTGCCACCTTCCCTAAATGTGCAGACAGACAATCACAACCAGAGTGAGAACTGAAGCCTCCCACTGAGAGACAAAGAAAAATAAAACTCTGGCCTATTGACAAGTCCTTTCTAATTCTGAGCTTCTATTCATATCTCTCTACTCTTATTCATTAATAAAAAGTCAAGGAATATTAAAAGCACCTGTGAGATTCATGATGTGCCCTTCTGGGGTCAGTCTCCTGCTTGAAACAGTGAAAGTTCATTTTATTCCAATGTGGAATCAGACCTGACCAACTCATCACAACTAAATACATCAGGATGGACCAAGGGATCATTACTTGTCTGACTCTTCTCATGGGGAGACATGATTCTCAGTAAAAAGGCTGATGCCAGGACCCAGACAATCAGCTTTAGAGAGATCTTTCTGGGACATGGAATCATTAATCCTGCAGGACTACTGGACATTTCCATGATTCAGGATTGGAACTCTTATTACCCACTTCTAGGATCCTGGTTGAGGGAAAAGACAAATCTTAGTGCTGTCCACATGCACTGAATTAAAAATGATCTGAAAGGCTCCATAATCATGGTGTTGTCTTCTGAAAACAGATTATAAGAGGAAAACCATCAAACTTGGTGTTCATCAACACAAGATTGAGTTCATATAAAGTAGAGACAGAAAAAGGGCAATGACCTAAAATCTAGAATTGCTGTGTTGCTCTCAAACTACTTTATTCATGATTCTGATTCAAAGGCTGTCACTTAATATTTGATTTAATACAAACGATGCATAAAATTGAAAGAACTCTAGGAAACAGGGGCAAATCCACTTACTAGAGAAAGTTAATTCATTTGTTTGTGGCCAGCCAGGAAATCCTTCAGCAAATGCTTTTTGGATGGCTTGAATGCAGTGGGTGTGTTGCAAGGGAGCTCACAGTTTAACACAAAGGAGCAGCCAGTGAGGACATAGATGCTCTGCTAGGCACATGGGAAGAAATAACACACAACTTGAGTGTTGAGAGAGGCTAAGGAAGAGTTCTGCTTTGGAATATGGATGAGGGGATTTGCAGTCTCTGACCTTCCCTGAGAACAGTAGGAAACCCTGGGCAGAATATGAAACACATGACTGAATGCATCAAATTTGATGAAATGCATGAAATTATTATACATGACTTTAGAGAAACATGAGGCAAAGAGGGAGAAGGAGGCCTAAGGTCAGCCTTGCATTTGGGGCCAATTTCCACTAGTTTCATCAATTAATTCCAGAAAAGACCACTGAGATGCAAAGAAACTGAGCATCTTTCACACACATGCATGGATGTATGAGAAAACTGAGTGGAGTTCAGGGTCTCATAAAACAGTGACTCCCACTAACGTCCACTGACTTTGATTGAGATCCAGAAGAGTATCATACTGGGAATAAAGGCGGACAGGAAACATACCGGCCTTTGTTGGGACTGAGTCAGCAGTGAATGATCTCATTGCCAACAGGGTTCAGGGGATACACTAGTGCCAATGACTCGACAATTTGCTAGAAGCAAGCTTCCATCATCTCTGCAGCATAACAACATCATACTAGGTCTCATTTTTTGTCTAAATATTTTTACCCCATGTCTTGCGTTTAATAAAAAATGACTATGCATTTCACAGGACAATAGAATGAGATATGGTCGACACCTAAAGAATTACATAAATGGATCCAGAAGGGATCCAGATGCTGATGTTAAACAGTATCAGTGTCAGTACCTCCTCCAGACCCAAGTATATTACAAAGAAGAAAACATGAAGAGAAAAAAGAAATGCAGATTAGAGACATCAAGGAAGGATTGACAAACATAATTCTTTACTGACTGAATTAGCCACAAATACTGTAGAAACGATTCCAAAGGAAATCACAATCGTCTATGTAGATTAACACATTGTTCACAGCACAAACAGTATTGGTATCGCTGAACACATGAACATCTTACTCTTCTGTTGCAGTCTTTCTTTGTTTGTACCTTTTATAAAGATTGTATACTTTCATATTCGGCATTCTGAATTTAGCCTCATTTGCTGCTTTCTTCACAGCTGTCTTCCAGGTTCTTT
>NW_012147841.1:821939-823418 GCF_000956105.1 Propithecus coquereli | reverse complement strand
AAGTATAGAGTGGTGTACTGAACCTTTAAGAGATGGGCCTTTACTTTTTGCTAGTCATTAATTAGATGTGATTTTTTTTTAACCACTTATATTTCTATTCTAACTGTCCATCTGTCTTTTCTGCTTTATAGTCATTTGTTTTGTTCTCGAGGATGATTTCCCCACGTATCAGTGAAGCTGTCTCTGGTGGTTTTAGGGTCTATAACCCTTATCACAAGTGCTTGCTCCAAGAAGAAAAAAAAGATTGAATTTTTCTCTTCCAGCTTCCATACCAATCTCTAAAAATGTCCACACCTTAGCAAGGAAGGTGAAACAAGTTGACATGTGATAGAGAAGGAAGGAATGCTAAGCTAAAGAAAGTAGATGTCTACAACATGGTTATTTGGAAACAACCAAAAAAAGTTTGTTGATAGCTTAAGTGCAAATGGTAGAAGAGCTACAATAGTCCTGGATATTAAGGTTTATATTGTCATAGGAATGAGAACGATAGAAGTTTCAGTGACAAAGGAAGATATGTTATTCTTCTTTTATAATCTTAATGCATTTAATAAAGTGGCTGGTAAATGGCCGAAAATAGGACTTGAGTGAATAAATGTATGTATGAGTGAATAAAGGTAAATGAACTGACTATTGGAATACTTGCTGTGTATTAAGCCTTATATTGGAAAATTTTGAAAATGCAAAGAATAAAATGGCCTCATCTTTGTATACAAGGATTTGAATTCTATTGGGGAAAATATTACATCTGTGTGTATAATTATTATAAAAACCTCATAGATGACTACATAAGAAACATGCCACTAATGTACTCTAGCAGTAGTGGGAAAATCAGATGATTAATTTGAGGTGGTCTGGAAGAGTTGAAAAAAAGTCAGGGATAGCTTTTTAAATGAAAGTATATTTATTTTGTACTTTGATCATGGATATGTCATTCATTAAGAATTGGTAAAGAGGTAATATTCGAGAATGGAATATTCCACATATAACTTAATATGATTTAAAGCAATCAACAAATAACGGAATTATCTTTTTGTGATAAACATTATTGAGTTCCATCAGTGTTAGCCACACAGTCCTCAGAACTGAGGTTATAGAGATGAATCAAACATTTCCTTCTTGTTTGACTTTCATTTTAGTAGATACGGCCAAATGGAGGAAGAATTAAAAGAAGAAAAAATACACAACAAGAAATGTACAGACATCATGACTGTTCATTATCTATTATTCTCCACACGTATAAAAATAAGATTAAAACCAATATTTTCCTTGCAGTATGGGTAATTAGTGTCATAAGCAACCTCACATAAGCGACATGAACAATATAACAGCACTTTATAACAAGAAACTCAATATAACTGTGGTAATATAAGTCACAGAGCAAATCAAACTGCCCTAAGAAATTTAATTTAACAATTCATTTTTCCTCTATAAATTAGAATATTAAAAATCATACCAGGAGAATTGACAGAAATAGTTTTT
>NW_012147841.1:818764-819825 GCF_000956105.1 Propithecus coquereli | reverse complement strand
GTATAAGGTGAGCTTTCCCTTAGTCTAAATATTTGCCACTACTCTTCTTATTCATGCTATGTATATTTAATGTCTTGAATAAATACAGTTTCTTCCTACACTATGTCTACTTCATGTTCTTAAATTTATATTACAGCCTGTTGACTGTAGTTTACAGTCTGTCAATGTCCCATAATTATATTTTAAAACTAACTTCCTTTTGAACTTCAAGAAATTCACAATCTACAATGAAGTATGATTAAGTGCTTTATTTCTTTATTTTCATTATTTCATATATACTTTTTTATTTGTTATCTCTTTAGCCTGTATGTAAAATTATAGATGCCTCTCAATCTCAAACAAGTCACTAACACAAAGACAGATTAACATCATCAATCCTCCTAAAATGTGCAGTTGTTCTGGAATTTGTTCCTTATCCATTTTATCTCTCACCATATTTTATATTTCATCTAATTTATTTTCAATTTACTGCCTTGCAGGTTGATGACAACCATATCAAGAAATAGTTTTTAATATATGGATATTTGTTTCATACAATTTTATTATATATATTATTGTCAATAAATGCCGTTTGGGTTTTCAAATAAATGACATCATTAAACTAAGTGAGGCTCTGTAGTGGGCTGATAATATGAAAAGTTATTTAAATAGCTGCACACATTTAGGAAGATTATACTTTATTGCTGAAAGCTACTGTGTAGTTACATTTATTGTATCAATATAACAAAATTTATCATAGTGAATTCATTTATACATTTAAAATTGCATAAAGTGAATACTTTAATAAAAAAACCATATATTAAGATATGTCACTGACTAAAATAACAAAGAGAAATATTTTGTCATCCTTTGAAATAGAAATTACAATGTTGCAATGTCATAATTAAGTCTTCCTCTACTCAAAAGGGGTTTCTTGGTATTTAATAGGATATAATAAACTGATTTTACAAGGTGTTTTGAATGTCGGCTTAAATGTAGGTATGTTCTATTCAAAATCTAGGTGTAATAATATAGAACACCTCAATGATAAATGTAGTGTGTCAATTTATTCAGCTAATTAT
>NW_012147841.1:816809-818714 GCF_000956105.1 Propithecus coquereli | reverse complement strand
AATATGGGAAGAGTTAATGTTCTATTTGCCTAGCAAACCAGATTTGGTCTGTAATGTTTGATTAGTAGCTTCAATCTTTTTCATTACATTTTATATGCCATATGTCTATTTTTCTAAATATATCCAATGAAGGCTATTACATCATAATGTGTAGCAAATACTCTAATTTACATTCCTAAAACAAAATTATATCATTCATTTTTGTATCACATTAGTCTTACATTTCATTGTGAATCATGTTATGAAGAGTTTAGAAAAGACTTTATGAATCTCTGAAGAAAAATTAAAGTACATATTATTCATATTCTTATATTTTATTATCCAAGATATGCAAGTCTAAAGAAAAGTCCTTAATCCCTTAAATCAAAACATTTCAAAACAAATAAGACTTCAGGTGTTGGAGAAGTCATAAATATAAACCCAATCTGGATACTTAGAGAATGAAGCGATTTCCCAAAGCTATCATATTTTACAAAAATATTGCTTTTACCGAATAAAACAGGAGGAACAGTTGTCTACTGACAGTTATGTTCACGTGGCTCTAGTCAGCAGGAATGTTATATGTCCCTGATGCCCATGTAAACCTTCAAAACACGTTTTCACTAAGAAGAGAGTGATTAGGAAACTGTTCTTATAAAATAAGTCATGTCTTTATGGGAAAGCATCATGAATTAGAAATTTTTGTAATCTACCTTATGTTTCTGTTTTTTTATCTTCACTTTAAGTCAGAGGCAAATTTGTTTTATTCTGTCATTTAATTAATATAAACTCTGAAAAGCACCTTATTGTTATTTAAGATGGAATTGTATTACAGAAGTCAATATGTTAATACCTATGCACAGAACTGCGGTTAAAGGTTTAAGTGTTTTTAGTGGTTTTTGTTTTGTTTTCTTCCAAATTTCTCCTCATCTGTTCTGTCTTGGCTTCATTCTGAGGCTTCCAGTAAGGTGGTTTTACCAAAAAAGGGTTTATCACACCTGCTGGGAGCTTAGCTACCTCCCCGCAAACGTTTGCCAGGAACGTGGCCAACGTTCCCCGCACACACCCAAAGGAAGAAGTAAGACTGTCTCTTCTTGGGGAATTTGAAAGGATCAAGGGAGCTCCCCATCAAATTTCCCCTCCTATTTTATTGGCCAGAATGGGATGTATCCATCTCTGAAATGATCCCTAACAAGATAAATGATATTACCCTTAGGCCTGATGTGAAAGTGACTGAGTTTTCAGTTTCTACCTCAGTACAAGGCTATAAGGAGGAGGCTTGAAGACATGAGCTGTTCAGATCTGTAAGAAACAACGAAGGAAAGGATGCTAAGTAGGCAACTAATAATTTCTATTATACAGTAAGAAACTAAAACTAAAAATATTAATAGGCAATAATGGTTATCAAACATAATTAAATGTTTCCAAATATATGTTACAATATTATTCATTAAAGCCAATGTCAATTACTTACCGCCAATGACTTAGGATCTAAATATCTGTGATAAAATTTTCACATGGGTCAAGGAGGTAAGCCATGCCCTATTCACAGAGGTTTTCTGGTACTCTTAATTTTTTTTTCAGTGCATAAATGAAACAAAATTAATATTTTGCCAAAATATTATTCAAATAACTTTGTCAATCAGGTAATAAATACTGATTAAGCATTTTTAAAGTGTGTATATATTGTTTACTTATATTGAGCTTATAGACTAACAATTAGTAACAATTAGTAACAATTAAGCCTGTAGGGAGATTTTGAAACTAAGAAGGCAAATTTGGATTTGATGCAAGATGCAATGAGAATAGTTGAATAAACTTTAACAGAATATTGAAAATTGAGAAAGAAGTCTAGAAGCAAGGATCAAGGAGTTTAAACAAAGTTTACTAGGACATGGATAAGTTCTATGCGTAATTTACTCAGTA
>NW_012147841.1:803454-804219 GCF_000956105.1 Propithecus coquereli | reverse complement strand
CTGGATCATATGGTGGTTCTATTTTAAATTTTTGGAGAAAATTCCATACTGTTTTCCATAGCAGTTACATAATTTATATTCTCACAGTGCACAAGAGTTCCAATTTCTTCAAATCCTTACCAATGCTTTTTTTTTTTTAATGATAGCACCCTCACAGGTGTGAGGTGATACTCATTATAGTTTTGATTTGCATTCCCTGATGATTAGTGAAATTGAGCATCTTTTCATATACATTTTGACCACTGATTTATCTTCTTTGGAGAACAGCCTATTCAAGTCTGTTGCTCATTTTTATAGTTTTGTTTGTTTGGCTTGTTTGTTTGTTTATTTATTGCTATTGAGTTGTAGGAATTCCTTTTGGGTATTACCCCTTATATGGATGGCTTGAACATATTTTCTTTCAATCTGTAGGTTGTCTCTTCTACTCTGTTGTTTCCTTTGCATTACAGAAACTTTTTAATTTACGTTGCTTTACTTACCTAATTTTGATTTTGTTGTTTATGCCTTTGGTGCCATATTCAAGAAATCATTGTCAAGGCCAATGTCATAAAGATTTTCCCCATATTTTCTTCTAGGAGTTTTATGGTTTAGGTTCATACACTTAAGTCTAATCCATTTTGAGTTGATTTTTGTGTATGACATAAGATAAGGGCCCAATCTCATTCTTTGCATGTGGATGCAATTTTTCTAACATCTCTTATTAAAGAAACTATCCTTTACCCACTGTGTATTCTTGCCACTCCTGTGAAAGATCAGTTCACTTTA
>NW_012147841.1:800424-801517 GCF_000956105.1 Propithecus coquereli | reverse complement strand
CAAATTGACCTCACTAACTCACTCACTAATTCTTATAGTTTATCTTTAGTCTCACATAGTATAGCAATAGAAACAAGCAGAGAAATATCTCAATAATTCACAGGTAAAAATACACACATACCTATTTGAATGTCTGTTATGTGCCCAGGACCATGATAACTAGTGTTTTCATTTTCTCCTTGTATTCTAGGAATAGCAATGGCATACAATCTCTTTGTGGCCTAGGTTCTTGACTTGCTCTGCCTACTCTCATAAACTTTTGCAAGTTTTCCTGAATCTTGGATTATTCTGATTACCTCTTCCATTTCTATTTGATACATATCCTTTATAAGTGTAGGCTGAGCCTTTTACAAATATAGTCCAACCACCATTTTTATTTCTGTGCAGCAATCTCCAAACTTCATTTACATACTTATCCATTTCTTCAGTAAGTATTAAACTGAGTACCTACTCTGTGTCAGGCATTTTTCTGGCCACTGGACTACAGAAGTGAACAAAAGTAAAAAATCAATTTTGCTTTTATGGAGCTTACTTCTGGTGAACAAAGATAGATAGCAAATAACTCTCAGACTCTCTCGGGATCATCATAACTGACTGAACATGTTTTATGCATTTTCAGACTTTCAGCTAATTCCAATCTAACTGCAATTAGGATTCTGACATTCCTTGGTTGATTCATCCTATGGATGCCTATGGTTGGACAGTTAAGCATCTGGCATGCTATTATATACTTCTTTATGTAAGACTTGAGCTATTGAACTACTTAAATTAGAGGTTTCTATATTTGTTTTCTCTAATAAACTGTGAAATGAGCTGCTTCATTGTTCCTTTTTCACACATTTAAACATAAAATGAGAATGTATTCTTATGACAGCATTTGTTCATTTTTCTATATGGGAGAATGAACTGTTTCATTACTTATGATTAGTGGCCTATTTATATAATAGGGTGGTAAAAAAATAATGTCATAACCAATTGGACTTATAGGAGAATTTTGGGTTTACAGAGTGCAATTAATCAAATTTGTGATGACACTATGGTAATAATTCTTCTTAGTGAAAAGTACTGAAGAATCTTTAAAGGTTAAGAGGTA
>NW_012147841.1:796921-798505 GCF_000956105.1 Propithecus coquereli | reverse complement strand
AAGATGATAACTGTTAATGATAAGACCAGGAGCAATAAGTCAATAAAGATATAGAAGATTTGAACAAGCTGATTAAAATGATCTAATACAATGTTCACTTTGGCAGCACATATACTAAAAGAAAATGATCTAATATATATGTAGGGAACACCATAAGAAACAAATCAACTTATGTAGAACACTATACCAAAGGACTTCTTGAAGAGGGGCAGGGGATAGTATCATCTAATGACATAAACCTAAAACATTTGGGAAGGGAATGAGGTGAGGAAGGAAATGGTCTGGAAGCAGAAGTAAGACATCAACGGCACAGGGGACACCTACCCTACCTTACACCCTGTGGCAGTAATCTGAGCATTCGCCACTGAAGACAGCTGGAAGAGAAAGAATCTCCTCAGGAAAGTGCGTGCATGCCTTAGAGAAAGAAGGAAATAGAACACTAAAAATATTTGAGGATGAAGGAGGTTTGGCTTATGAGTGCCACTGAGTTACAGGAAACACAGTGAAAAAATTGCAGGAGTTGGAAATGGAGTTAGATTGGAGGATTCACAGAGCTGAGTAGGGGTGACTCTGAATGGTGAGGAATGACCTTTATCTCTTGCATTAGTTGGGATGGCTGAATTCCTTGAGATGCTGAGTAAACCAAGTTAAAAGGTAAATCAGAACTGTCTGTGGTGGGGACAAGAAGATAAAATCTCAGTGGATGATGGGCAGTAGGGGTGGAAGTTTTGTTAGAAATATGCAGAACTCTCAAGCCTTGACTTAAAATGTTGGTCATATTTATTTCCTAGCCCTGTCTGGTAAAGCAACCTTCCTATTCTATAAGGCTACCTTCCGCGAAATCACCCAACAATCTTTAAACAATGACAAACATTTGCTCATTGTTCACTAGATTCCATGGGGTTTGTGGGGTTTTTGTTTTGTTTTGTTTTTTTGTTGTTCTTTTTTGTTTGTTTGTTTTTTCAGCAGGGAGAAAAAGCTCTCAAGACTAAGAAACGTCTATCATCATAAATGGATTGCGTGTGTGTGCGCGTCTGGGTGTGTGTGCGTCTGTATGTGTGTGTGTTTATGTGTGATGGCCTGATTTGTTCATAAATCACTGCTTATTTTCAGGGTGAACAAAGCATAATCTCCTTAAATTAAAGGATGGGGCCCTTAATGAACTGAGATCTTCATAGTTCTTGAGCCCCAGCTCTTGCCCTACACATGATATTTTACCAATCTGAATAGCTGTTGTGCTCCTTTTACTTCTTGCCCTTTACCACACATGGCTGTGTCTCTTGAGGACTTTATAAGTATTTCCATCTTTGCCTCATTAATATCTTTCCAACTGGAAAGCTGCAATTTAGAAATAATAAAATGATAAGGGCTACTACTAAATATGGAACTTTGGTGAGGAAGATTATATTGCAAGCTGATTAGTTTGGTGTTGCTGTTAAAGGTGAGGCTCTGAGCTGGCATTTATATTATGAAGAAAAATGCACATGAGAAAATGAGATTTTAAGGAAATTAAAAGTAACACTCAGAGATTATATTCAAAAAGGCAACTTACAATCTTATAAGATTTATTACAAATCTGGCTAA
>NW_012147841.1:795558-796146 GCF_000956105.1 Propithecus coquereli | reverse complement strand
CTAAAAGGAATATTAGGAAAAATCCACTATCTTCATGGAAGATGATAACTGTTAATGATAAGACCAGGAGCAATAAGTCAATAAAGATATAGAAGATTTGAACAAGCTGATTAAAATGATCTAATACAATGCTCACTTTGGCAGCACAGATACTAAAAGAAAATGATCTAATACATATGTAGGGAACACCATAAGAAACAAATCAACTTATGTAGAACACTATACCAAAGGACTTCTCGAAGAGGGGCAGGGGATAGTATCATCTAATGACATAAACCTAAAACATTTGGGAAGGGAATGGGGTGAGGAAGGGAAATGGTCTGGAAGCAGAAGTAAGACATCAACGGCACAGGGGACACCTACCCTACCTCACACCCTGTGGCAGTAATCTGAGCATTTGCCACTGAAGACAGCTGGAAGAGAAAGAATCTCCTCAGGAAACTGCGTGCATGCCTTAGAGAAAGAAGGAAATAGAACACTGTAAAAATATTTAAGGATGAAGGAGGTTTGGCTTATGAGTGCCACTGAGTTACAGGAAACACAGTGAAAAAATTGCAGGAGTTGGAAATGGAGTTAGATTGGAGGATT